>NC_060184.1:80013123-80024658 GCF_021184085.1 Oncorhynchus gorbuscha
ATCTACCGGAGCCTACTACCTGCCTGAGCTTCATCTCAGTACTGGGCTGCCCCTCAGTTCCGGGCTGCCCCCCAGTCCCGAGCTGCCCCTCAGTCCCGAGCTGCCCCTCAGTCCTGAGCTGCCCCTCAGTCCCGAGCTGCCCCTCAGTCCCGAGCTGCCCCTCAGTCCCGAGCTTCCCCTCAGTCCCGAGCTGCGCCTCAGTCCCGAGCTGCGCCTCAGTCCCGAGCTTCCCCTCAGTCCCGAGCTGCCCCTCAGTCACGAGCTGCCCCTCAGTCACCAGATGCCTCAGTCCCGAGCTGTCCCTCAGTCCCGAGCTTCCCCTCAGTCCCGAGCTGCCCCTCAGTCCCGAGCTGCGCCTGAGTCCCGAGCTGCCCCTCAGTCCCGAGCTGCCCCTCAGTCCCGAGCTGCCCCTCAGTCCCGAGCTTCCCCTCAGTCCCGAGCTGCGCCTCAGTCCCGAGCTGCCCCTCAGTCCCGAGCTTCCCCTCAGTCCCGAGCTGCCCCTCAGTCCCGAGCTGCCCCTCAGTCCCGAGATGCCCCTCAGTCCCGAGCTGCCCCTCAGTCCTGAGCTGCGCCTCAGTTCAGTGGGGTTCTGGGTGAGGACTATTAGGCCATGGTCGGCGGCGAGGGTGGATTATCCCAGGACGCGAAGGGGAGGAACTAGGACATTAATGGAGTGGGGTCCACGTCCCGAGCTGGAACCGCCACCATGGACAGACGCCCACCCGGACCCTCCCTATGGTTTTGAGGTGCGTCCGGGATTCCGCACCTTAGGGGGGGTTCTGTCACGCCTTTGTCTTAGTATTTTGTGTTTTCGTTAATTATTTGGTCAGGCCAGGGTGTGACATGGGTTTATTTTGTTGTATTTCGTATTGGGGTTTTGTAGTTATTGGGATTGCGGCTGAGTAGGGGTGTTGTATAGGCTTGGCTGCCTGAGGCGGTTCTCAATCAGAGTCAGGTGATTCTCGTTGTCTCTGATTGGGAACCGTATTTAGGTAGCCGGGGTTTCACTGTGTATCTCCCTCTCTGCATCCTTTGACTCTCTATGTCCCCTATCCTCCAGGCCGGCTCGGTCCTCCCCTCCCGCTCCGTGGCTCGATGACTCATTGCGGGCTCACAGAACAGGGCTCCGGGCAGCCGAGCGGAAATGGAGGAAAAACTCGCCTCCCTGCGGACCTGGCATCCTTTCACTCCCTCCTCTCTACATTTTCCTCCTCTGTCTCTGCTGCTAAAGCCACTTTCTACCACGCTAAATTCCAAGCATCTGCCTCTAACCCTAGGAAGCTCTTTGCCACCTTCTCCTCCCTCCTGAATCCTCCTCCCCCTCCCCCCCCTCCTCCCTCTCTGCAGACGACTTCGTCAACCATTTTGAAAAGAAGGTCGACGACATCCGATCCTCGTTTGCTAAGTCAAACGACACCGCTGGTTCTGCTCACACTGCCCTACCCTGTGCTCTGACCTCTTTCTCCCCTCTCTCTCCAGATGAAATCTCGCGTCTTGTGACGGCCGGCCGCCCAACAACCTGCCCGCTTGACCCTATCCCCTCCCCTCTTCTCCAGACCATTTCCGGAGACCTTCTCCCTTACCTCACCTCGCTCATCAACTCATCACTGACCGCTGGCTACGTCCCTTCTGTCTTCAAGAGAGCGAGAGTTGCACCCCTTCTGAAAAAACCTACACTCGATCCCTCCGATGTCAACAATTATAGACCAGTATCCCTTCTTTCTTTTCTCTCCAAAACTCTTGAACGTGCCGTCCTTGGCCAGCTCTCCCGCTATCTCTCTCTGAATGACCTTCTTGATCCAAATCAGTCAGGTTTCAAGACTAGTCATTCAACTGAGACTGCTCTCCTCTGTATCACGGAGGCGCTCCGCACTGCTAAAGCTAACTCTCTCTCCTCTGCTCTCATCCTTCTAGATCTATCGGCTGCCTTCGATACTGTGAACCATCAGATCCTCCTCTCCACCCTCTCCGAGTTGGGCATCTCCGGCGCGGCCCACGCTTGGATTGCGTCCTACCTGACAGGTCGCTCCTACCAGGTGGCGTGGCGAGAATCTGTCTCCTCACCACGCGCTCTCACCACTGGTGTCCCCCAGGGCTCTGTTCTAGGCCCTCTCCTATTCTCGCTATACACCAAGTCACTTGGCTCTGTCATAACCTCACATGGTCTCTCCTATCATTGCTATGCAGACGACACACAACTAATCTTCTCCTTTCCCCCTTCTGATGACCAGGTGGCGAATCGCATCTCTGCATGTCTGGCAGACATATCAGTGTGGATGACGGATCACCACCTCAAGCTGAACCTCGGCAAGACGGAGCTGCTCTTCCTCCCGGGGATGGACTGCCCGTTCCATGATCTCGCCATCACGGTTGACAACTCCATTGTGTCCTCCTCCCAGAGCGCTAAGAACCTTGGTGTGATCCTGGACAACACCCTGTTGTTCTCAACCAACATCAAGGCGGTGGCCCGTTCCTGTAGGTTCATGCTCTACAAGATCCGCAGAGTACGACCCTGCCTCACACAGGAAGCGGCGCAGGTCCTAATCCAGGCACTTGTCATCTCCCGTCTGGATTACTGCAACTCGCTGTTGGCTGGGCTCCCTGCCTGTGCCATTAAACCCCTTCAACTCATCCAGAACGCCGCAGCCCGTCTGGTGTTCAACCTTCCCAAGTTCTCTCACGTCACCCCGCTCCTCCGTTCTCTCCACTGGCTTCCAGTTGAAGCTCGCATCCGCTACAAGACCATGGTGCTTGCCTACGGAGCTGTGAGGGGAACGGCACCTCAGTACCTCCAGGCTCTGATCAGGCCCTACACCCAAACAAGGGCACTGCGTTCATCCACCTCTGGCCTGCTCGCCTCCCTACCACTGAGGAAGTACAGCTCCCGCTCAGCCCAGTCAAAACTGTTCGCTGCTCTGGCCCCCCAATGGTGGAACAAACTCCCTCACGACGCCAGGACAGCGGAGTCAATCACCACCTTCCGGAGACACCTGAAACCCCACCTCTTTAAGGAATACCTAGGATAGGATAAGTATTCCCCCCCCCTTTAAGATTTAGATGCACTATTGTAAAGTGACTGTTCCACTGGATGTCATAAGGTGAATGCACCAATTTGTAAGTCGCTCTGGATAAGAGCGTCTGCTAAATGACTTAAATGTAAATGTAAATGATTTTTCCTGTCTCTGTGTAGTGTTCACCAGGCTGTAATTAGGTTTCACTTTCCAGTTGTTGTTTTTGTTTTTATTTAGTTATTTCATGTATCGTCATAGTTTCATTAAAGACATGAGTAACCACCACTCTGCATTTCGGTCCGACTCTATTTCAACAAACGAAGAACGTCGTTACAATTAGTATAATCTATGCATCTTAATGCCGATTGATCCATATACTTCATTATAGTCATTGTGTTTCCCATACTCTATATAATATGTATATATGCAACGATATGTGTTTGTATTTGATTGTGTTGATTGTGTTGATGCAGTACTCACCCCTAATGAAATAAACGTTATATAAGTAATAAGTAATAGTAAACTTCAGTTCTAACTTATTTTTTTTTATCCTCGAAAGGGGTAGAGTTGACCTGGGAAGCCAACTTCAAACAAACTACATTCGTGTCCACCATCCCCTACTCATATTCAAATGTAGGGAACTGAGTTCTACAGTCGGACCCCTCTGATGTCTCTGGCTCCACACCTACCTCTGTGTCACGAATATTACCTAAGGTGACTCCCCTTCTTGTTCGGGTGGCGCTCGGCGGTCGTCGTCGCCGGTCTACTAGCTATCGCCGATCCGTTGTTCTGTGTTCGTTTAGTTTTGTCTAATTGGTAGCACCTGTTTCTAGTTTGGTTGTTAGGATAGGGTATATATAGTCTGTTTAGCCCGCTTCTGTTTCGTGCGGGCTTGTTCGTCTGTTTTGTTGGTTGAGTGTATTTTGTTTGCATTTTGGGTTTCACGCTGTCCGGTTATATTTCTGTTCATTTGTGTTTTCACTTTGTACATGTTATGTTTCCGGGACATTAAAGCGTGTTGTTTTTCCCACATCTTTGCTCTCTGCGCCTGACTCCACACCTCTTCACTCATTACTGTTACAGAAGCCCGCACCTCGATATGGAGTCAGCAGGAGCAGCGACCACTCCTCTTCCCACTATAGAGGAGAGAGTCCAACATCACACATCCATCCTCCATCGCCTAGGATCAGCGATGGATCAGCTGATGGAGAGGATGGATCGTTGGGAGAGGAATGGTTTCCCTACTACTCCACCGACCCTCCCACCAGCAACTCTACCATCTGCCCCATCTGGATCCGGTTCCAGCGCTCTGCACATGACGCCTCCAAGGAATTACGATGGAACAGCGACAGGGTGCCAGGGATTCCTGCTGCAATTAGACGTCTACCTGTCCACTGTTCGACCGGCCCCCTCAGAGGAGGAGAGAGTAGGAGTCCTCATCACCTGCCTGTCTGGTAGAGCCCTGGAGTGGGCTAATGCGGTCTGGAACGGGCCCGACTCGGCGAGAGACAACTACCCAGAGTTCATCCGCCGTTTCAGGGCCGTGTTCGATCACCCTCCAGAGGGTCGTGCGGCAGGTGAGAGATTGTTCCATCTGAGACAGGGGACGAGGAGCGCGCAGGACTTCGCGCTGGAGTTCCGGACCTTGGCTGCGGGAGCAGGGTGGAACGACAGGGCCCTGATAGACCATTACAGGTGTAGTCTGAGAGAGGACGTCCGTAGGGAGCTGGCCTGTCGGGATACTACACTTGGCCTGGATGGACTGATAGACCTGTCGATCCGGTTGGACCATCTGCTAGCTGCTCGTGGACGTTCTGAAAGCGTCTTGTCAGTTCTACCTCCTGATCCTCCTGCCCCTATTCCGATGGAGTTAGGAGGTACCGCATCAAGGGAGATCGGAGGAGGAGCACCGACACGTCTGGTCGGTGCTGGAGGAATTCATCTGGGAATCATGAGGGCATGCAGAATACTCATTGGTCACCCCAGGTGAGTAAGCACCACACTCTCCCAGAGTTTCCTGTTGGTCACATGTTCCTATTAATTTGTTTCCTAAATTATTCTCCTTCTCTCCAGCATAAGGCACTGGTAGATTCAGGCGCAGCTGGAAACTTTATAGATCGCGGACTCGCGTGCACTCTTTAGATAGTCGACCATTAGGGTCAGGGCTGGTGAAGAAAGCCACAATTTCGTTGGAGATGATTACGCAGGGGAATCACAAGGAGCGAATTAGTTTGTTCCTTATCGATTCACCTGCGTTTCCAGTTGTTCTGGGGATTCCCTGGCTGGCTATTCATAATCCTACGATTTGGTGGAAACAGGGAACTCTACAGGGGTGGTCTGATGAGTGTTCAGGCAGGTGTGTAGGGGTTTTCATCGGTGCTACAACGGTGGAGAGTCCGGACCAGGTTTCCACCGTGCGCATTCCAGCTGAGTATGATGATTTGGCTATCGTTTTCAGTAAAAAGAAAGCGACCCAATTACCACCCCATAGGCAGGGGGATTGCGTGATAAATCTCCAGGTTAACGCTGCACTTCCCAGGAGTCATGTGTATCCTTTGTCTCAGGAGGAGAAGGTGGCTATGGAAAATTATATCACCGAGGCTCTGGGACAGGGGTACATTCAGCCCTCCATGTCACCTGTCTCTTCGAGTTTCTTTTTTGTGAAGAAAAAAGATGGTGGTTTGCGTCCGTGTATTGATTATAGAGGTCTAAATTCCATCACAGTGGGTTTTAGTTACCCACTACCTCTCATTGCTACGGTAGTGGAATCGTTTCACGGAGCGCAGTTCTTCACTAAACTGGATCTCAGGAGTGCTTATAATTTGGTGCGTATTCGGAAGGGAGATGAGTGGAAAACTGCATTTAGCACTACGTCGGGCCATTATGAGTATCGCGTCATGCCATACGGTTTAAAGAATGCTCCAGCTATATTTCAATCCTTCGTGGATGAAATACTCAGAGACCTGCACGGACAGGGTGTAGTGGTTTATATTGATGATATTTTGATCTACTCCGCTACACGCTCTGCGCATGTATCTCTTGTGCGTAAAGTTCTTAGACGACTGCTGGAGCATGACCTGTATGTGAAGGCGGAGAAATGTGAGTTTTTCAAACAATCAGTTTCCTTCCTGGGTTATCGTATTTCCAGCTCTGGTTTGGTAATGGAGGGTGACCGCGTTAAGGCCGTGCGTAATTGGCCGACTCCGACCACGGTAAAGGAGGTGCAGCGGTTCTTGGGATTTGCCAATTACTACCGGAGGTTTATCCGGGGTTTTGGTCAGGTAGCTGCCCCTATTACCTCACTGCTGAAGGGGGGACCGGTGCGTTTACAGTGGTCAGCAGAGGCGAACGGAGCTTTTCATAAGTTGAAGGCGATGTTAACTAAGGCGCCGGTGTTGGCACATCCGGACCCTTCTTTGGCGTTTATAGTAGAGGTGGACGCATCCGAGGCTGGGGTTGGAGTGGTGCTCTCACAGCGTTCGGGTGTGCTATCAAGCTCCGCCCTGTGCCTTTTTTCTAAGAAACTCGGGCCAGCGGAGCGGAATTATGATGTGGGGGATAGGGAGTTGTTGGCTATGGTTAAGGCCCTGAAGGTGTGGAGACACTGGCTTGAGGGGGCTAAGCACCCTTTCCTTATCTGGACTGACCATCGTAACCTGGAGTATATCCGATCAGCTAGGAGACTGAATCCTCGTCAGGCAAGGTGGGCCATGTTTTTCACCAGATTTCGTTTCACTGTCTCATATAGACCAGGTTCCCTCAACACTAAGGCTGACGCGCTGTCAAGACTCTATGACACTGAGGACAGGTCCATCGATCCTACTCCCATCATTCCGGCAGCTAAGCTGGTGGCACCGGTAGTATGGGATGTGGACGCGGACATCGAGCGGGCACTAAGGGGGGAACCTACGCCTCCACAGTGTCCGGAGGGTCGTAGGTACGTGCCGCTGGCTGTTCGTGATCAATTGATTCGATGGGCTCATTGTCTACCCTCGTCGGGTCACCCAGGTGTTTATAGGACAGTGAGAGGTCTTGAGAGGAAGTACTGGTGGCCCACTTTGAGGAGGGATGTGCGATTCTATGTTTCCTCCTGTTTGGTGTGCGCCCAGAGTAAGGCTCCTAGACACCTGCCAAGAGGTAAATTACAACCTCTTCCCGTTCCACAACGGCCGTGGACCCATCTTTCGGTGGATTTTCTTACTGACCTCCCCCCCTCTCAGGGTAACACTACTATCCTGGTCGTTGTGGATCGGTTCTCTAAGTCCTGCCGTCTTATCCCATTGCCCGGTCTCCCTACGGCCCTACAGACTGCGGAAGCTCTTTTCACCCATGTCTTCCGGCACTACGGGGTGCCCGAGGATATAGTTTCTGATCGGGGCCCCCAATTTATCTCCCGTGTTTGGAGAGCATTTATGGAACGTCTGGGGGTCTCGGTTAGCCTTACCTCAGGGTATCACATGGAGAGTAATGGTCAGGTGGAGAGAGTTAACCAGGAGGTGGGTAGGTTTCTGCGGTCGTATTGCCAGGACCGGCCAGGCGAGTGGGCGAGATATATTCCCTGGGCAGAAATAGCCCAGAATTCACTAAGCCACTCTTCTACCAACATGTCACCATTTGAGTGCGTGTTGGGGTACCAGCCGGTCCTGGCACCGTGGCATCAGAGCCAGACTGAGGCTCCTGCGGTGGAGGAGTGGGTACAGCGCTCTAAGGAGACCTGGAGGGCAGTCCAGGAGTCATTATGCCAAGCGAGTATAAGGCAGAAGAAGAGCGCTGACCGTCACCGCAGTGAGGCCCCCGTGTTTGCACCTGGGGACAGGGTCTGGCTCTCGACCTGAAACCTGCCTCTCCGCTTGCCCTGCCGGAAGCTGGGTCCGCAGTGTATAGGGCCATTTAAAGTCCTGAGGAGAATAAATGAGGTTTGTTATCGATTATTACTTCCTTCATATTATCGTATTAACCCCTCATTTCATGTGTCTCTTCTCAGGCCGGTGGTAGCTGGTCCCATGCAGGAAAATGAGGTACCGGAGGTTCCTCCACCCCCTCTGGACATCGAGGGGTCCCCGGCGTACAAGATACGAGCTATTCTGGACTCGAGACGCCGGGTGAGAGGCTTGCAGTACCTCGTCGACTGGGAGGGGTACGGTCCGGAGGAGAGGTGCTGGGTTCCGGCGAGGGATATTCTAGACCCATCCATGTTGAGTGAATTCCATCGCCTCCGTCCGGATCGCCCAGCGCCTCGGCCTCCGGGTCGTCCCCGAGGCCGACGTCGGCGCGCTGCAGGAGCTGCGCGTCAGGAGGGGGGTACTGTCACGAATATTACCGAAGGTGACTCCCCTTCTTGTTCGGGTGGCGCTCGGCGGTCGTCGTCGCCGGTCTACTAGCTATCGCCGATCCGTTGTTCTGTGTTCGTTTAGTTTTGTCTAATTGGTAGCACCTGTTTCTAGTTTGGTTGTTAGGATAGGGTATATATAGTCTGTTTAGCCCGCTTCTGTTTCGTGCGGGCTTGTTCGTCTGTTTTGTTGGTTGAGTGTATTTTGTTTGCATTTTGGGTTTCACGCTGTCCGTTTATATTTCTGTTCATTTGTGTTTTCACTTTGTACATGTTATGTTTCCGGGACATTAAAGCGTGTTGTTTTTCCCACATCTTTGCTCTCTGCGCCTGACTCCACACCTCTTCACTCATTACTGTTACACTCTGCCAGGACATCTAGAGGTGTGAAGATTGGTACCTTTTATGTAGGCAGGCTAATGATTCATCACATTCTTTGGAGTGTGTAAACATATTTTTTTATTATTACCATTTGTATATTCTCTTTCGTTATGTACTTGGAAATGTATCAATTGACTAATTCGGCCACTTGGGTACATTTGGGCAAACTCGTGAGGTTCACCTGGGAGACTTGATACGAAATCTTATGCAAGGCTGTCATTCTTCAATGTATCAGTCTGAAACGTTGCACACCCACTGCTGTCCTCTTGTGGACAACATCTGAATTACACTGAGCATCACAGGTCATTGTATGGCCTTTCTTTTGCATTTCAAAGATGGTGCAACAAAACAAATAGGAAACGCATGTTTGTTTTTTTATTAAAAAAAACAATTTGACCAGATATAATGTGTTTTATTCTCCTACATTAATTTCACATTTCCACAAACTTCAATTGTATCCTTGAATCAGGTCCTGAGCTACAGGCAGTTAGACTTGGGTATGGCATTTTTTTAGGCGGAAATTGAAAAGCATAGACCGATCCTAACAGATTACCTGTTAAAATCAAGCTTTATTATTCCAAAGTAATTAGCAACGCAGTGTGCGTTTTTAGCTCGATAAAGTACTGGATATCAGAGTAATTCATTAACGCTGCTTCCATGACCTCAGATGTGGTAGGGAAGCCAACCCAAACTCTAAATGTATTATTTCAGGTTGAATTGATTTTGAGTAACACTATTCCTTAAATGGAAAATCAAATGATTGTGTGTACTACTTAGCTATGCCTTGTAGAGAGAGAGAGAGAGAGAGAGAGAGAGAGAGAGAGAGAGAGAGAGAGAGAGAGAGAGAGAGAGAGAGAGAGAGAGAGAGAGAGAGAGAGAGAGAGAGAGAGAGGGGGAGAGGGATGAAATGGAAAAAACATGTGCATAAAACTGCATAAAACATGTGACAACATGATCTAACCAGAGGGGGGAGCAACACGTCCACACTGCATCCCAAATGACACCCAATTCCCTGTATTTTCCAAAACCCAATTCCCTGTATTTTCCAAAAAGTAATGTGCCATCAAGGAACAGACATTATTTCCTATGTGTCCTGATGAGTCTGACTAGACTGAAATAATTTGATGAGGAACCTTATTAATACAGATACAGGTTAATATATATTTTAATAAATATATCGGTGACTGGTAATTATTCTTTACATATCTCTGTCATTCCCTATATAGTGCACTACTTAGTCAAAGGAGAGAGTTTTGAGTGTGTGTGTGTGTGTGTGTGTCTCTGTCTCTCTCTCTGTCTCTCTCTCTGTTTCTCTCTGTCTCTCTGTCTCTCTCTCTGTCTCTCTCTCTCTGTCTCTCTCTCTGTCTCTCTGTCTCTCTGTCTCTCTCTCTGTCTCTCTCTGTCTCTCTCTGTCTCTCTCTCTCTCTCTCTCTCTCTCTCTCTCTCTCTCTCTCTCTCTCTCTCTCTCTCTCTCTCGCTCCCTCTCCCTTTCTCTCTCCCATAGATAGAAAACAGAAGCCATGTTTGCGTTGGGCACACTCGCACAGAACACAGGATGATTGATTGTGGACTGTTTCTGTTTATTTATGCAGGGCCTGGCTGAGTGATATGGATACAGGAGTTTTATAAATATATACAGCCCATGCACAGCCCACACAATCAGCAAGAGAGTAAGATGATAAATTATGAATGAGCAATGAGTTGGCAAGAAGTGAGGTAGAGTGGACACACACACACACACACACACACACACACACACACACACACACACACACACACACACACACACACACACACACACACACACACACACACACACACACACACACACACACACACACACACACACACACACACACACACACACACACACACACACACACACACACCGTGTGACTCCCAGTAAAAGGAAGCTTGTCTTGATTAACCTGGCCATGAAAGGCCCAACGTGTTTGTAGTATGACACCATAACCTGTTCCCAGATTATTTACCCGGGAACCATCAATCCTAGTTTGTCTGGACATTGGGATTTATTTTGTAGGCTGCTTGGATAAATGAGGGCTGAGTGAACATAGCATGGATATGGCTGTACATTTCTTTGCCACATACAAGTAGAAAATTTAATAATTAAGTAAAAAAACTTCAAAATGTGTTTCTGCATGATTGGCAGTCTGCATTGATCTATGGGTTATATTGGGACTATGGGCAGAGGAAACAAAGAATCTGTAACTGTTTTCACAAAGACTAATGCTTTTCTTCATATCATATTGTTCTATAGGCCATGGTCTCTCTACAACACCGAAATCCATTTCTACTTAAGGACTACTGTCCCCTGCCCCAAGACCACTAGACTTGACAGAATATCACTGGACTTTACAGAATATCACTGGACTTTACAGAATATCACTCGACTTTACAGAATATCACTGGACTTTACAGAATATTACTAGACTTGAGAGAATATCACTAGACTTTACAGAATATCACTAGACTTTACAGAATATTACTAGACTTTACAGAATATCACTAGACTTTACAGAATATCACTAGACCTTACAGAATATCACTAGACATTACAGAATATCACTAGACTTTACAGAATATTAATAGACCTTACAGAATATTACTAGACTTTACAGAATATTACTAGACTTTACAGAATATCACTAGACTTTACAGAATATCACTAGACTTTACAGAATATTACTAGACTTTACAGAATATCACTAGACTTTACAGAATATCACTAGACTTTGCAGAATATCACTAGACTTTACAGAATATCACTAGAATTTACATAATATCACTAGACTT
>NC_060184.1:80025158-80030158 GCF_021184085.1 Oncorhynchus gorbuscha
TACACTATGACAGTAGTCCAGGCCTACAGCAAGGGATGGATGATATTGCATGATATTTCATGTTGAATGTTATAAATGAAATTGCATCAGTGGAGGCTGGTGAGGGGAAGATGGCTCATAAGTAACGACTGGAATGGCTGGAATGTACATTTTCTATGGAATAGAAGTGTACTGATGTTTAGGTGCTTTGACTTGGACTGAAATAGCTGTCAGTAATCAGTTTTGGGTGCCGGTGCAGGAAATCCACATTACTGTTGAGGTGGTGGTACCCTGCTCTGGTGAGCTCCAGGTTTGTCACTGACTGTACTGATATAAGAGGACCCAACCTTGAGGGGAAAAAAATGTCTTCATGTATCTGTATTTACTATTGGATCCCAATTAGCTGCTGCCAACATTTCAATACATTACAATACATTTCAATACATTACAATACATGAAGTGTTTTCCCTCAGGCCTCTGCTCTACTACCACATATCTACAATACAAGATCCATGTGTGTGTGTATAGTGTGTATGTTATCGTGTGTGTCTGTGCATGCGTGTGTGCATAGTGTGTATGTTATCGTGTGTGTCTGTGCCTGTTTGTGTGTGTATAGTGTGTATGTTATTGTGTGTGTGTCTGTGCCTGTGTGTGTGTGTATAGTGTGTATGTTATCGTGTGTGTCTGTGCCTGTGTGTGTGTGTATAGTGTGTATGTTATCGTGTGTGTCTGTGCATGTGTGTGTGTATAGTGTGTATGTTATCGTGTGTTGGTGTGCATGTGTGTGTGTGTGTATAGTGTGTATGTTATCGTGTGTGTCTGTGCCTGTGTGTGTGTGTATAGTGTGTATGTTATCGTGTGTGTGTCTGTGCATGCGTGTGTGTATAGTGTGTATGTTATCGTGTGTGTGTCTGTGCATGCGTGTGTGTATAGTGTGTATGTTATCGTGTGTGTCTGTGCCTGTGTGTGTGTGTATAGTGTGTATGTTATTGTGTGTGTGTCTGTGCCTGTGTGTGTGTATAGTGTGTATGTTATTGTGTGTGTCTGTGCCTGTGTGTGTGTGTGTATAGTGTGTATGTTATCGTGTGTGTCTGTGCCTGTGTGTGTGTGTGTGTATAGTGTGTATGTTATCGTGTGTGTGTCTGTGCATGCGTGTGTGTATAGTGTGTATGTTATCGTGTGTGTGTCTGTGCCTGTGTGTGTGTGTATAGTGTGTATGTTATCGTGTGTGTCTGTGCCTGTGTGTGTGTGTATAGTGTGTATGTTATCGTGTGTGTCTGTGCCTGTGTGTATAGTGTGTATGTTATCGTGTGTGTGTCTGTGCCTGTGTGTGTGTGTATAGTGTGTATGTTATCGTGTGTGTCTGTGCCTGTGTGTGTGTGTATAGTGTGTATGTTATCGTGTGTGTCTGTGCCTGTGTGTGTGTGTATAGTGTGTATGTTATTGTGTGTGTGTCTGTGCCTGTGTGTGTGTATAGTGTGTATGTTATCGTGTGTGTCTGTGCCTGTGTGTGTGTGTGTATAGTGTGTATGTTATCGTGTGTGTCTGTGCCTGTGTGTGTGTGTATAGTGTGAATGTTATCGTGTGCGTGTCTGTGCCTGTGTGTGTGTATAATGTGTATGTTATCGTGTGTTGGTGTGCCTGTGTGTGTGTGTATAGTGTGTATGTTATCGTGTGTTGGTGTGCATGTGTGTGTGTATAGTGTGTATGTTATCGTGTGTGTCTGTGCCTGTGTGTGTGTGTATAGTGTGTATGTTATCGTGTGTTGATGTGCATGTGTGTGTGTGTGTATAGTGTGTATGTTATCGTGTGCGTGTCTGTGCCTGTGTGTGTGTATAATGTGTATGTTATCGTGTGTTGGTGTGCATGTGTGTGTGTGTATAGTGTGTATGTTATCGTGTGTTGCTGTGCATGTGTGTGTGTATAGTGTGTATGTTATCGTGTGTTGGTGTGCATGTGTCTGTTTTATTTTAAAATATATATATATATTTCACCTTTATTTAACCAGGTAGGCCAGTTGAGAACAAGTTCTCATTTACAACTGCGACCTGGACAAGATAAAGCAAAGCAGTGCGACAAAAACAACAACACAGTGTTACACATGGAATAAACAACAACACAGAGTTACACATAAACAAACATACAGTCAATAACACAATAGAAAAATCTATGTACAGTGTGTGCAAATGTAGAAGAGTAAGGAGGTAAAGGCAATAAACAGGCCATAGAGGCGAAATAATTACAATTTAGCATAAACACTGGAGTGATGGATGCTGTGCAGGTGATGATGTGTCAGTAAAAGCTCCTGCGGCGCCGTGTCTCCAGTGTCAATAAAAGCTTCCCGCGGCCAGGTGATGTGGTATCCTCCTTTCTACAGACAAGTATGGATGCAGACTTCACAGCCTCAGAAGGTGGGCGGAGACAGACGGGGAGGATGACTTGAATGAATGCATGTTGATCTGTAGAATGGACTGTAAGCAACCTTTAAAAAAATAATAATATTGTTTGGCGTTTCTTGTGTTTTCCTGCATTGGTTTGATTACCGTGAGCTCTCCCACCATCCACACACACCACACGTTTAAAACCTGTTATGGCTTTTTTAATAAAAAAAAAAACATGCGTTTCCTATTTGTTTTGTTGTACCATCTTTGAAATGCAAAAGAAAGGCCATACAATGACCTGTGATGCTCAGTGTAATTCAGATGTTGTCCACAAGAGGACAGCAGTGGGTGTGCAACGTTTCAGACTGATACATTGAAGAATGACAGCCCTGCAAGTCTCCCAGCTACAGGAACGTTTCGAAAACATAAAGAAATATTTAACTTTTTCCAAATACACCAAATTAAAACTTAACTTCTTGTTAATCATGCCACCATGTCAGATTTCAAAAAGGCTTTACGGTGAAAGCAAACCATGCGTGAAAATCAGATTTCAACCCGCCAGGCGCGATACAAAACTCAGAAATAACGATATAGTTCATACCTTACTTTTGAAGAACTTATTCTGTTGGGACTCCGATATGTCCCATAAACATCACAAATGGTTATTTAGTTCGATGAATTGCGTCGTTATATCTCCAAAATGTTCATTTATTTGGCGCGTTTGATTCAGAAAAACACCGGTTCAACTCGACTAGCACGACTACAAAATATCTAATAAGTTACATGTAAACGCTGTCCAAACATTTCAAAAAAATGTCCTAATCCAACTTTTGCTATTTTAAAACGTAAATAATCAATACAATTTAAGATGGGATAAACTGTGTTCAATACCGGATAAAAACTATGTGAAGCGAGTGACCTGGAGCGCGCACATCAAAACATTAGAGAGCACTGGACCCTCGTTCTGAACAACCATACTTCTCAATTTCTCTAAAGACTGTTGGAAGCAATAGGAACTGCAACCAAGTGCCACAGAAATCTAGGTTCCCATAGAAAATCAATTGAAAACAGAGTCACCTCAAAAATACATTTTCCTGGATGGTTTGTCCTTGGGGTTTCGCCTGCCAAATAAGTTCTGTTATACTCACAGACATTATTATAACAGTTGTAGAAATGTTAGAGTGTTTTCTATCCAAATCTATCAATTATATGCATATCCTAGAGTAGCAGGTAGTTTACTTTGGGCAGACTTTTCATCCGGACGTGAAAATACTGCCCCCTATCCCAAACAGGTTTTAAACACCTATGTGTTTATAGATGTCGGAGTTGTGCCTGTTGTTCACCTATGTATCTGCCCTCTCATTTGCTACAATGTCCCCGCCTGATCCTGTCTCCTTCTTCCTGGCCCATCCTCCTCCCTCCTGAACCCTCCCCCTCCCTCCTGAACCCTCCTCCTCCCTCTTGAACCCTCCTCCTTCCGCCTGACAACTCCTCCTCCCGCCTGACCTCTCCTCCTCCCACCTGACCCCTCCTCCTCCCGCCTGACCTCTCCACCACCTGCCTAATCCCTCGTCCATCCGCCTGACCCCTCCTCCTCCCGCCTAATCCCTCCTCCATCCGCCTGACCCCTCCTCCCCCTGCCTGATCTTTCCGAGAGAGGCATTGTTTTAGATTGGTTGTGAATAGTTTCAGTGAGAGGCAGGGGGTGTTAGATTGGTTGTGAATAGTTTCAGTGAGAGGCAGGGGTGTTAGATTGGTTGTACATGGTTTCAGAGAGAGGCAGGGGGTGTTAGATTGTTGTACATAGTTTCAGAGAGAGGCATGGTGTTTTAGATTGGTTGTGTAGAGTTTCAGAGATTGGTAGGGGGTGTTAGATTTGTTGTACCTGGTTTCAGAGAGAGGCAGGGTGTTTTAGATTGGTTGTGTATAGTTTCCCCTTACCTTAATAGAGTAAGGGGAGAGAGTATGAGGCCCAATAACTTGACACACACACACAGCCGCACGCTCCATTGATCACACCGCCCGCCTCACCTTGCCTCACCCCTCAGCAACAGGCTAACGGAAACAGTAACAGCACAGGGCGTTGGAAGCCTCCTCCAACCCAACATAAATATCCCATCAGCTCTGAGGGATCCTGTCCTGGTATGCAATTGCTGTGGGAGCTCCATAATGACCCAGAGAGGGGGGAGGTCCAGTTACGCCTGCCTGAAACCAGCCACTTTCCCTGGGTCTCGTATGGCAGGGCCAGGGGCCTGGAGTGGGCCCTGGGGTGGGATTAACCATTCAGGGGGTGTCATAAATGATAAATAATAACTGTAAATCACAGTAACAGCTGGTACCAGTACTGGATTTATAATGTGTTAATATTGAGGCCCTGGGGGAGGCTTGAGCTGGGCTGAAGGAAGAACCCCCCTGTTGTATTAACCACCACCTCACCTCCAAGAGGTGTGTGTCTCTCTCTCTCTCTCTCTCTCTCTCTCTCTCTCTCTCTCTCTCTCTCTCTCTCTCTCTCTCTCTCTCTCTCTCTCTCTCTCTCTCTCTCTCTCTCTCTGTGCCAATATTGTGTTGCAGCTAAAGCCTAGTTTGTGTCTAAAAATGTCTACCTATTTCATGGGGGACTTGGGTCACATTGTAAAAAGT
>NC_060184.1:80035158-80067658 GCF_021184085.1 Oncorhynchus gorbuscha
CTATGTAGGGAATAGGGTCTCATTTGGGATGTGGACTCAAGTCTAAAGTAGTGCACTATGTAGGGAATAGCGTCCCATTTGGGATGTGGACTCTGGTCTAAAGTAGTGCACTTTGTAGGGAATAGCGTCCCATTTGGGATGTGGACTCTGGTCTAAAGTAGTGCACTATGTAGGGAATAGGGTACCATTTGGGATGTGGACTCTGGTCTAAAGTAGTGCACTATCTAGGGAATAGGGTACCATTTGGGATGTGAACTCTGGTCTAAAGTAGTGCACTATGTAGGGAATAGGGTACCATTTGGGATGTGAACTCTGGTCTAAAGTAGTGCACTATGTAGGGAATAGGGTACCATTTGGGATGTGGACTCTGGTCTAAAGTAGTGCACTATGTAGGGAATAGCGTCCCATTTGGGATGTGGACTCTGGTCTAAAGTAGTGCACTATGTAGGGAATAGGGTACCATTTGGGATGTGGACTCTGGTCTAAAGTAGTGCACTATGTAGGGAATAGCGTCCCATTTGGGATGTGGACTCTGGTCTAAAGTAGTGCACTATGTAGGGAATAGGGTACCATTTGGGATGTGAACTCTGGTCTAAAGTAGTGCACTATGTAGGGAATAGGGTCCCGTTTGGGATGTGGACTCTGGTCTAAAGTAGTGCACTATGTAGGGAATAGGGTCCCGTTTGGGATGTGGACTCTGGTCTAAAGTAGTGCACTATGTAGGGAATAGGGTCCCGTTTGGGATGTGGACTCTGGTCTAAAGTAGTGCACTATGTAGGGAATAGGGTACCATTTGGCCTCCCAGACAGACTAGCACCACCGGATGATTTCAGTTTTATTTGATTTATTTTTTATTCAAACAGAAACGTGTTCAACATGTATGTATTAGAAACATGTTCAACATGTATGTATTAGAAACGTGTTCAACATGTATGTATTAGAAACGTGTTCAACATGTATGTATTAGAAACGTGTTCAACATGTATGTATTAGAAACATGTTCAACATGTATGTATTAGAAACGTGTTCAACATGTATGTATTAGAAACGTGTTCAACATGTATGTATTAGAAACGTGTTCAACATGTATGTATTAGAAACGTGTTCAACATGTATGTATTAGAAACGTGTTCAACATGTATGTATTAGAAACGTGTTCAACATGTATGTATTAGAAACGTGTTCAACATGTATGTATTAGAAACATGTTCAACATGTATGTATTAGAAACGTGTTCAACATGTATGTATTAGAAACGTGTTCAACATGTATGTATTAGAAACGTGTTCAACATGTATGTATTAGAAACATGTTCAACATGTATGTATTAGAAACGTGTTCAACATGTATGTATTAGAAACGTGTTCAACATGTATGTATTAGAAACATGTTCAACATGTATGTATTAGAAACGTGTTAAACATGTATGTATTAGAAACGTGTTCAACATGTATGTATTAGAAACGTGTTCAACATGTATGTATTAGAAACGTGTTCAACATGTATGTATTAGAAACATGTTCAACATGTATGTATTAGAAACGTGTTCAACATGTATGTATTAGAAACGTGTTCAACATGTATGTATTAGAAACATGTTCAACATGTATGTATTAGAAACGTGTTCAACATGTATGTATTAGAAACGTGTTCAACATGTATGTATTAGAAACGTGTTAAACATGTATGTATTAGAAACGTGTTCAACATGTATGTATTAGAAACGTGTTAAACATGTATGTATTAGAAACGTGTTCAACATGTATGTATTAGAAACGTGTTAAACATGTATGGAAACATGTTCAACATGTATATATTAGAAACGGTTCAACATGTATATATTAGAAACGTGTTCAACATGTATGTATTAGAAACGTGTTCAACATGTATGTATTAGAAACATGTTCAACATGTATGTATTAGAAACATGTTCAACATGTATATATTAGAAACGTGTTCAACATGTATATATTAGAAACGTGTTCAACATGTATGTATTAGAAACGTGTTCAACATGTATGTATTAGAAACGTGTTCAACATGTATGTATTAGAAACATGTTCAACATGTATATATTAGAAATGTGTTCAACATGTATATATTAGAAACGTGTTCAACATGTATGTATTAGAAACGTGTTCAACATGTATGTATTAGAAACGTGTTCAACATGTATGTATTAGAAACATGTTCAACATGTATGTATTAGAAACGTGTTCAACATGTATGTATTAGAAACGTGTTCAACATGTATGTATTAGAAACGTGTTCAACATGTATGTATTAGAAACGTGTTCAACATGTATGTATTAGAAACGTGTTCAACATGTATGTATTAGAAACATGTTCAACATGTATGTATTAGAAACGTGTTCAACATGTATGTATTAGAAACGTGTTCAACATGTATGTATTAGAAACATGTTCAACATGTATGTATTAGAAACGTGTTAAACATGTATGTATTAGAAACGTGTTCAACATGTATGTATTAGAAACGTGTTCAACATGTATGTATTAGAAACGTGTTCAACATGTATGTATTAGAAACATGTTCAACATGTATGTATTAGAAACATGTTCAACATGTATATATTAGAAACGTGTTCAACATGTATATATTAGAAACGTGTTCAACATGTATGTATTAGAAACGTGTTCAACATGTATGTATTAGAAACGTGTTCAACATGTATGTATTAGAAACATGTTCAACATGTATGTATTAGAAACGTGTTCAACATGTATGTATTAGAAACGTGTTCAACATGTATGTATTAGAAACGTGTTCAACATGTATGTATTAGAAACGTGTTCAACATGTATGTATTAGAAACGTGTTCAACATGTATGTATTAGAAACATGTTCAACATGTATGTATTAGAAACGTGTTCAACATGTATGTATTAGAAACGTGTTCAACATGTATGTATTAGAAACGTGTTCAACATGTATGTATTAGAAACGTGTTCAACATGTATGTATTAGAAACGTGTTCAACATGTATGTATTAGAAACGTGTTCAACATGTATGTATTAGAAACGTGTTCAACATGTATGTATTAGAAACGTGTTCAACATGTATGTATTAGAAACGTGTTCAACATGTATGTATTAGAAACATGTTCAACATGTATATATTAGAAACGTGTTCAACATATTAGAAACGTGTTCAACATGTATGTATTAGAAACGTGTTCAACATGTATGTATTAGAAACGTGTTCAACATGTATGTATTAGAAACGTGTTCAACATGTAATATTAGAAACGTGTTCAACATGTATATATTAGAAACGTGTTCAACATGTATATATTAGAAACGTGTTCAACATGTATGTATTAGAAACGTGTTCAACATGTATGTATTAGAAACATGTTCAACACGTGTTCAACATGTATGTATTAGAAACGTGTTCAACATGTATGTATTAGAAACGTGTTCAACATGTATGTATTAGAAACGTGTTCAACATGTATGACGTGTTCAACATGATGTATTAGAAACATGTTCAACATGTATGTATTAGAAACGTGTTCATGTATGTATTAGAAACGTGTTCAACATGTATGTATTAGAAACATGTTCAACATGTATGTATTAGAAACGTGTTAAACATGTATGTATTAGAAACGTGTTCAACATGTATGTATTAGAAACGTGTTCAACATGTATGTATTAGAAACGTGTTCAACATGTATGTATTAGAAACGTGTTCAACATGTATGTATTAGAAACGTGTTCAACATGTATGTATTAGAAACATGTTCAACATGTATGTATTAGAAACGTGTTCAACATGTATGTATTAGAAACGTGTTCAACATGTATGTATTCGTGTTCAACATGTATATATTAGAAACGTGTTAAACATGTATGTATTAGAAACGTGTTCAACATGTATGTATTAGAAACATGTTCAACATGTATGTATTAGAAACGTGTTAAACATGTATGTATTAGAAACATATTCAACATGTATGTATTAGAAACGTGTTCAACATGTATGTATTAGAAACGTGTTCAACATGTATGTATTAGAAACGTGTTCAACATGTATGTATTAGAAACGTGTTCAACATGTATGTATTAGAAACGTGTTCAACATGTATGTATTAGAAACGTGTTCAACATGTATGTATTAGAAACGTGTTCAACATGTATGTATTAGAAACGTGTTCAACATGTATGTATTAGAAACGTGTTCAACATGTATGTATTAGAAACGTGTTCAACATGTATGTATTAGAAACGTGTTCAACATGTATGTATTAGAAACGTGTTCAACATGTATGTATTAGAAACGTGTTCAACATCTATGTATTAGAAACGTGTTAAACATGTATGTATTAGAAACGTGTTCAACATGTATGTATTAGAAACGTGTTCAACATGTATGTATTAGAAACGTGTTAAACATGTATGTATTAGAAACGTGTTCAACATGTATGTATTAGAAACGTGTTCAACATGTATGTATTAGAAACGTGTTCAACATGTATGTATTAGAAAACTGTTCAACATGTATGTATTAGAAACGTGTTCAACATGTATGTATTAGAAACGTGTTCAACATGTATGTATTAGAAACGTGTTCAACATGTATGTATTAGAAACGTGTTCAACATGTATGTATTAGAAACATGTTCAACATGTATGTACCATATTTTAATGAAGTTAAACATTATTATTTTGTGTTGAGTGTTGTAGATACATTTATGATTCTCAATAGATCTTAGCAACATTCTCTGGTAGGGAATCTTCTTCTTCTTAAATTAAGGAAGACAGACAGACAGACAGACAGACAGACAGACAGACAGACAGACAGACAGATTCTCTCTCTCTCTCTCTCCTCTCTCCTCCCTCCCTCCTCTCCTCCTCTCCCTCCCTCCCTCCCTCCCTCCCTCCCTCCCTCCCTCCCTCCCTCCCTCCCTCCCTCCCTCCCCCTCCCTCCCTCCCTCCTCTCCACTGTTCTTGGCCCTGACCCTCTTTAACACGACCAGACGAGCACAACTATAACTACGTACTGTAGTCTGCGCAGGGTTTTATCTTCAGCACTTCTGATAGAGGAATAGGAGCGTTTGTGTGTTTGCCCGCCTGTCGGCATGTGTGTGACTGTTTGGCTAGCGTGACAGTGCATTTTATGGACGTTGGTAGAACATGGTGGATGGAGGGGGAGGGGCATCCTATCTCTATCCTATCTCTACCTCTCTATCCTATCTCTACCCATCTATCCTATCTCTACCTCTCTATCCTATCTTTATCCCCCTATCCTATCTCTATCCCTCTATCCTATCTCTACCCATCTAGCCTATCTTTACCTCTCTATCCTATCTCTACCCATCTATCCTATCTCGACCCCTGTATCCTATCTCTACCCATCTAGCCTATCTCTACCCCTCTATCCTATCTCTACCCCTCTATCCTATCTCTACCCCTCTATCCTATCTCTACCCCTCTATCCTATCTCTACCCCTCTATCCTATCTCTACCCCTCTATCCTATCTCTACCCCTCTATCTCTATCCCTCTATCCTAGTTCTACACCTCTATACGAGCTCTATTTCTCTATCCCTCTATCCTTCTATCCTGTCCTTTCCCCTGTATCCTAGCTCTATCCAGCTATCCTACCACTATCTCTCTGTCTCTCTAGCATATCTCTATGTCTTTATGCCTATATCCTAGCTCTATACTCTCTATCCTAGCTCTATACTCTCTATCCTAGCTCTATACACTCTATCCTAGCTCTATACACTCTATTCTAGCTCTATCCATCTATCCCTCTATCCTAGCTCAATACCCTCTATCCTAGCTCTATACCCTCTATCCTAGCTCTATACCCTCTATCCTAGCTCAATACCCTCTATCCTAGCTCTATACCCTCTATCCTAGCTCTATCCATCTATCCCTCTATCCTAGCTCTATACCCTCTATCCTAGCTCTATCCATCTATCCCTCTATCCTAGCT
Organism: Oncorhynchus gorbuscha; assembly: GCF_021184085.1. Classification (NCBI taxonomy): domain Eukaryota; kingdom Metazoa; phylum Chordata; class Actinopteri; order Salmoniformes; family Salmonidae; genus Oncorhynchus; species Oncorhynchus gorbuscha. Next base: position 80,041,127 of record NC_060184.1, read on the forward strand.
CTATACCCTCTATCCTAGCTCTATACCCTCTATCCTAGCTCAATACCCTCTATCCTAGCTCTATACCCTCTATCCTAGCTCTATCCATCTATCCCTCTATCCTAGCTCTATACCCTCTATCCTAGCTCTATACCCTATATCCTAGCTCTATACCCTATATCCTAGCTCTATATCCTCTATCCTAGCTCTATACCCTCTACCTTCTATCCTAACTCTATACTCTCTATCCTAGCTCTATACCCTCTATTCTAGCTCTATCCATCTATCCCTCTATCCTAGCTCAATACCCTCTATCCTAGCTCTATACCCTCTATCCTAGCTCAATACCCTCTATCCTAGCTCTATACCCTCTATCCTAGCTATATACCCTCTATCCTAGCTCTATACTCTCTATCCTAGCTCAATACCCTCTATCCTAGCTCTATACCCTCTATCCTAGCTCTATCCACCTATCCCTCTATCCTAGCTATATACCCTCTATCCTAGCTCTATACCCTCTATCCTAGCTCTATACCCTCTATCCTAGCTCTATACCCTCTATCCTAGCTCTATCCATCTATCCTAGCTCTATCCTAGCTATATACCCTCTATCCTATCTCTCTATCCTTCTATCCTAGCTCTTTCCATATATCCTAGCTCTTTCCCTCTATCCAAGCTCTTTCCCTCTATCCTAGCTCTTTCCATCTATCCAAGCTCTTTCCATCTATACTAGCTCTTTCCATATATCCTAGCTCTTTCCATCTATCCTAGCTCTTTCCATCTATCCTAGCTCTTTCCCTCTATCCTAGCTCTTTCCATCTATCCTAGCTCTTTCCCTCTATCCTAGCTCTTTCCCTCTATCCTAGCTCTTTCCATCTATCCTAGCTCTTTCCATCTATACTAGCTCTTTCCATCTATCCTAGCTCTTTCCATATATCCTAGCTCTTTCCATCTATCCTAGCTCTTTCCATCTATCCTAGCTCTTTCCATCTTTTATTTATTTTTTATTTTACCTTTATTTAACCAGGTAAGTCAGTTAAGAACACATTCTTATTTTCAATGACGGCCTGGGAACAGTGGGTTAACTGCCTGTTCAGGGGCAGAACGACAGATTTGTACCTTGTCAGCTCGGGGGTTTGAACTCGCAACCTTCCGGTTACTAGTCCTAGCTCTTTCCTTCTATCCTAGCTCTTTCCCTCTATCCTAGCTCTTTCCCTCTATCCTAGCTCTTTCCCTCTATCCTAGCTCTTTCCATCTATCCCTCTAGCCTTCTATCCCAGCTCTTTCCCTCTGTCCCTCTTTCCCTCTAAGCGTCTATATTTCTATCCCTCCATCCCTCCACCCTAATCCTGTCCTATCCTCTGTGTCCAACAAGTGTCCAACCCCTCCCATATCCCCAACCCTCCACCCCTTTATAGACCCAGTATGTGTCCCAAATGGCACCCTATTCCATACCTAGTGCACTACTTTTATCGAGAGCCCTATTGGTCCCGGTTAAAAGTAGTGCACTATACAAGAGACAGGGTGCCATTTGGGACACACACCTACAGAGTACACCCCCCCTCATCGCCCCCCACCACCCAACTTGTCACCTCCACCCTGTCTGATGAATGGTTGAGGTCAGTGGTTCAGCTGTTCCCCCCTTCTCCCTCCCCCTTCTTCCCCTTAGCGTGGTGGAACCAAGCTGATTGCTACGTTCATCGACCTGTGAAGTGAAATAGAATGGTGACTATAGTAACTAGGCTGTCTCCCCAGTTTACCTCTACCCCTATTCCTTCCCCTCTCTACCCCTATTCCTTCCCCTCTCTACCCCTATTCCTTCCCCTCTCTACCCCCTACCCTCTCCACCAGTTTACCTCTACCCCTATTCCTTCCCCTCTCTACCCCCTACCCTCTCTACCCCCTACCCTCTCCCCCAGTTTACCTCTACCCCTATTCCTTCCGCTCTCTACCCCCTACCCTCTCTACCCCTACCCTCTCTACCCCCTATCCTCTCTACCCCCTACCCTCTCCCCCAGTTTACCTCTACCCCTATTCCTTCCCCTCTCTACCCCTATTCCTTCCCCTCTCTACCCCTATTCCTTCCCCTCTCTACCCCCTACCCTCTCCACCAGTTTACCTCTACCCCTATTGCTTCCCTCTCTACCCCCTACCCTCTCTACCCCCTACCCTCTCCCCCAGTTTACCTCTACTCCTATTCCTTCCCCTCTCTACCCCCTACCCTCTCTACCCCTACCCTCTCCCCCAGTTTACCTCTACCCCTATTCCTTCCCCTCTCTACCCCCTACCCTCTCTACCCCCTACCCTCTCTACCCCTACCCTCTCTACCCCCTACCCTCTCCCCCAGTTTACCTCTACCCCTATTCCTTCCTCTCTCTACCTCCTTCTCTCTACCCCTACCCTCTCCCCCAGTTTACCCTCTCCCCCTATTCCTTCCTCTCTACCCCTATTCCTTCTCCCTCTCTACCTCCTTCTCTCTACCCCCTACCCTCTCTACCCCCTACCCTCTCTACCCCCTACCCTACCCTCTCCCCCAGTTTACCTCTACCCCTATTCCTTCCCTCTCTACCCCCTACCCTCTCTACCCCCTACCCTCTCCCCCAGTTTACCTCTACCCCTATTCCTTCCCCTCTCTACCTCCTTCTCTCTACCCCCTACCCTCTCTACCCCCTACCCTCTCTACCCCCTACCCTCTCTACCCCTACCCTCTCTACCTCCTTCTCTCTACCCCCTACCCATCCTCTACATCCTTCTCTCTACATCCTTCTCTCTACCCCATACCTCCTTCTCTCTACCCCCTACCCTCTCTACCTCATTCTCTCTACCCCCTACCCTCTCTACCCCCTACCCTCTCTACCTCCTTCTCTCTACCCCTACCCTCTCTACCCCCTACCCTCTCTACATCCTTCTCTCTACCCCATACCCTCTCTACCCCCTACCCTCTCTACCTCCTTCTCTCTACCCCTACCCTTTCTACCCCTACGCTCTCTACCTCCTTCTCTTTACCTCTTACCCTCTCTACCCCCTACCCTCTCTATCCCCTACCCTCTCTACCCCCTACCCTCTCTACCCCTACCCTCTCTACCTCCTTCTCTTTACCTCTTACCCTCTCTACCCCCTACACGTGGTCCTTCTGTAGCTCAGTTGGTAGAGCATGGCGCTTGTAACGCCAGGGTAGTGGGTTCGATTCCCGGGACCACCCATACGTAGAATGTATGCACACATGACTGTAAGTTGCTTTGGATAAAAGCGTCTGCTAAATGGCATATATTATTATATTATATATTACACTCTCTACCTCCTTCTCTCTATCCCCTACCCTCTCTACCCCTACCCTCTCTACCTCCTTCTCTTTACCTCTTACCCTCTCTACCCCCTACACTCTCTACCTCCTTCTCTCTATCCCCTACCCTCTCTACCCCTACCCTCTCTACCTCCTTCTCTTTACCTCTTACCCTCTCTACCCCCTACACTCTCTACCTCCTTCTCTCTATCCCCTACCCTCTCTACCCCTACCCTCTCTACCTCCTACCCTCTCTACCCCCTACCCTCTCTACCCCCTACCCTCTCTACCTCCTTCTCTCTACCCCTTACCCTCTCTACCCCTACCCTCTCTATCTCATTCTCTCTACCTCTTACCCTCTCTACCCCCTACCCTCTCTACCTCCTTCTCTCTACCTTTTACCCGCTCTACCCCCTACCCTCTCTACCTCCTTCACTTTACCTCTTACCCTCTCTACTCCCTACCCTCTCTACGCCCTACCCTCTCTACCTCCTTCTCTCTATCCCCTACCCTCTCTATCCCCTACCCTCTCTACCTCCTACCCTCTCTACCCCTTACCCTCTCTACCCCCTACCTTCTCTACCTCCTTCTCTCTACCTCTTACCCTCTCTACCCCCTACCCTCTCTACCTCCTTCTCTCTACCTCTTACCCTCTCTACCCTCTCTACCTCCTTCTCTCTACCTCTTACCCTCTCTATCCCCACCCTCTCTACCCCCTACCCTCTCTACCTCCTTCTCTCTAGCCCCTACCCTCTCTACCCCCTACCCTCTCTACCTCCTTCTCTCTACCTCTTACCCTCTCTACCCCCTACCCTCTCTACCTCCTTCTCTTTACCTCTTACCCTCTCTACCCCCTACCCTCTCTACCTCCTTCTCTCTACCCCTTACCCTCTCTACCCCTTACCTTCTCTATGCACTACCCTCTCTACCCCTTACCCTCTCTACCCCCTACCCTCTCTTCCCCTTCCCGTCTCTACCCCTACCCTCTCTACCCCCTACCCTCTCTACCTCCTACCCTCTCTACCCCTTACCCTCTCTACCTCCTACCCTCTCTACCTCCTACCCTCTCTACCCCTTACCCTCTCTACCTCCTACCCTCTCTACCCCTTACCCTCTCTACCCCTTCCCCTCTCTTCCCCTTCCCGTCTCTACCCCTACCCTCTCTAGCCCCTACCCTCTCTACCTCCTACCCTCTCTACCCCTTACCCTCTCTACCTCCTACCCTCTCTACCTCCTACCCTCTCTACCCCTTACCCTCTCTACCTCCTACCCTCTCTACCCCTTACCCTCTCTACCCCTTCCCCTCTCTTCCCCTTCCCATCTCTACCACCTCTACCCCCCACCCTCTCTACCCCCTACCCTCTCTACCCCCTACCCTCTCTAGCCCCTTCCCCTCTCTATCCCCTACCCTCTCTACCCCCTACCCTCTCTAGCCCCTTCCCCTCTCTATCCCCTACCCTCTCTAACCCCCACCCTCTCTACCCCCTACCCTCTCTACCCCTACCCTCTCTAGCCCCTTCCCCTCTCTATCCCCTACCCTCTCTACCCCCTACCCTCTCTAGCCCCTTCCCCTCTCTACCCCTACCCTCTCTACCCAATTCCCCTTTCTACCACTTATGCTCTCTCTCCCTTCACCAATCAAAAGATATTTAGGAAACCCAAAACAGCAGCGCTCAGCGGAGAACTCATAACTCTCTCTCCCCCCTCCCCTCTCTTCCCCTTCCCGTCTCTCCCCCCTCACCCTTTCGCTCAACTTCCCGTTAACACTTTCATTCCTCACGGGCCCCTCAAGTAGCCGGGGCTTACAGGGGCCACATAAATCACCACCGGAGTAGAGCAGGGAGTCATACCGCTCTTCATAGTGCATTCCAAATGACAGACTGTTCCCTAATGGGCTCTGGTCAAAAGTAGTGCACTATATAGGGCATAAATGACACACTGTTCCCTAATGGGCTCTGGTCAAAAGTAGTGCACTATATCGGGCATAAATGACACACTGTTCCCTAATGGGCTCTGGTCAAAAGTAGTGCACTATATACGGCAAAAATGACACACTGTTCCCTAATGGGCTCTGGTCAAAAGTAGTTCACTATATAGGGCATAAATGACACACTGTTCCCTAATGGGCTCTGGTCAAAAGTAGTGCACTATATAGGGCATAAATGACACACTGTTCCCTAAAGGGCTCTGGTCAAAAGTAGTGCACTATATAGGGCATAAATGGGCTCTGGTCAAAAGTAGTGCACTATATAGGGCATAAATGACACACTGTTCCCTAAAGGGCTCTGGTCAAAAGTAGTGCACTATATAGGGCATAAATGACACACTGTTCCCTAATGGGCTCTGGTCAAAAGTAGTGCACTATATAGGGCATAAATGACACACTGTTCCCTAAAGGGCTCTGGTCAAAAGTAGTGCACTATATAGGGCATAAATGACACACTGTTCCCTAAAGGGCTCTGGTCAAAAGTAGTGCACTATATAGGGCATAAATGGGCTCTGGTCAAAAGTAGTGCACTATATAGGGCATAAATGGGCTCTGGTCAAAAGTAGTGCACTACATAGTGAATATGGTGGTATTTGGGATGCAGACACAGGATGGACGTCTCACTGTCAGTCCACTTAAATTCACACAGGACACCGGATAAGACAGGAGAAGTACTCCAGATATAACAGACTGACCCTAGCCCCCGACACATAAACTACTGCAGCATAAATACTGGAGGCTGAGACAGGAGGGGTCAGGAGACACTGTGGCCCCATCCGAGGACACCCCCGGACAGGGCCAAACAGGAAGGATATAACCCCACCCACTTTGCCAAAGCACAGACCCCACACCACTAGAGGGATATCTTCAACCACCAACTTACCATCCTGAGACAAGGCTGAGTATAGCCCACAAAGATCTCCGCCACGGCACAACCCAAGGGGGGGGGGCACCAACCCAGACAGGAGGATCACATCAGTGACTCAACCCACTCAAGTGATGCACCCCTCCAGGGACGGTATGAAAGAGCCCTAGTAAGCCAGTGACTCAGCCCCTGTAATAGGTAAGGGGTAGAGAGGGTAAGGGGTAGAGAGGGTAAGGGGTAGAGAGAAGGAGGTAGAGAGGGTAGGGGGTAGAGAGGGTAAGGGGTAGATAGAAGGAGGTAGAGAGGGTAGGGGGTAGAGAGGGTAAGGGGTAGAGAGGGTAAGAGGTAGAGAGGGTAGGGGGTAGAGAGGGTAAGAGTTAGAGAGGGTAGGGGGTAGAGAGGGTAAGGGGGTAGAGAGGGTAAGAGGTAGAGAGGGTAGGGGGTAGAGAGGGTAAGAGGTAGAGAGGGTAGGGGGTAGAGAAGGTAAGGGGTAGAGAGGGTAAGAGGTAGAGAGGGTAAGGGGTAGAGAGAAGGAGGTAGAGAGGGTAGGGGGTAGAGAGGGTAAGGGGTATAGAGAATGAGGTAGAGAGGGTAGGGGGTAGAGGCAGAGAATCCCAGTGGAAAGAGGGGAACTGGCCAGGCAGAGACAGCAAGGGTGGTTCGTTGCTCCAGAGTCTTTCCGTTCACCTTCCCACTCCTGGGCCAGACTACACTCAATCATATGACCCACTGAAGAGATGAGTTTACATGAGTTTACATGAGTTTACAGTTTACTGACAGCTGAGATCGACTAACAATTAAGATTTCAAAAGAGATCAGGCAGTTTACTGACAGCTGCTTCAATTGTTTGCACCTGCTCATCTGGTGTTCTGCACACGGTTAGCATGGATTATAGCATGGATTATAGCATGGATTATAGCATGGATTATAGCATGGATTATAGCATGGATTATAGCATGGATTATAGCATGGATTATAGCATGGATTATAGCATGGATTATAGCATGGATTATAGCATGGATTATAGCATGGATTATACTGGTCTCTCTCTCTCTCTCTCTGTCTCTCTGTCTCTCTCTGTCTGTCTCTCTCAATTTAATTCAATTCAAGGGCTTTATTGGCATGGGAATCATGTGTTAACATTGCCAAAGCAAGTGAGGTAGACAACATACAAAGTGAATATATAAAGTGAAAAACAACAAAAATTAAGAGTAAACATTACACATACAACAGTTTCAAAACAGTAAAGACATTACAAATGTCATATTATATATATATATATATACAATGTACAAATAGTTAAAGGACACAAGATAAAATAAATAAGCATAAATATGGGTTGTATTTACAATGGTGTTTGTTCTTCACTGGTTGCCCTTTTCTCGTGGCAACAGGTCACAAATCTTGCTGCTGTGATGGCACACTGTGGTATTTCACCCAGTAGATATGGGAGTTTATCAAAATTGGATTTGTTTTCAAATTCTTTGTGGATCTGTGTAATCTGAGGGAAATATATCTCTCTAATATGGTCATACATTGGGCAGGAGGTTAGGAAGTGCAGCTCAGTTTCCACCTCATTTTGTGGGCAGTGAGCACATAGCCTGTCTTCTCTTGAGAGCCATGTCTGCCTACGGCGGCCTTTCTCAATAGCAAGGCTATGCTCACTAAGTCTGTACATAGTCAAAGCTTTCCTTAATTTTTGGGTCAGTCACAGTGGACAGGTATTCCCGAGAGCGTCTGGTCAGCGGGGTGGTGGCACCGGGATCCTCATCTCTCCCAAGTGGTCATTCTCTCTTTCTCCCCTTACCCATCTGTCTATCGCCTCCTTTGAATTCCATGCTGTCACAGTTACTAGCCCTTTCAAGCTTAACATCCTTATCATTTATCGCCCTCCAGGTTCCCTCGGAGAGTTCATCAATGAGCTTGATGCCTTGATAAGCTCCTTTCCTGAGGACGGCTCACCTCTCACAGTTCTGGGCGACTTTAACCTCCCCACGTCTACCTTCGACTCTTTCCTCTCTGCCTCCTTCTTTCCACTCCTCTCCTCTTTTGACCTCACCCTCTCACCTTCCCCCCCTACTCACAAGGCAGGCAATACGCTCGACCTCATCTTTACTAGATGCTGTTCTTCCACTAACCTCATTGCAACTCCCCTCCAAGTCTCCGACCACTGCCTTGTATCCTTTTCCCTCTCGCTCTCATCCAACACCTCCCACACTGCCCCTACTCGGATGGTATCGCGCCGTCCCAACCTTCGCTCTCTCTCCCCCGCTACTCTCTCCTCTTCCATCCTATCATCTCTTCCCTCCGCTCAAACCTTCTCCCACCTATCTCCTGATTCTGCCTCCTCAACCCTCCTCTCCTCCCTCTCTGCATCCCTTGACTCTCTATGTCCCCTATCCTCCAGGCCGGCTCGGTCCTCCCCTCCCGCTCCGTGGCTCGATGACTCATTGCGAGCTCACAGAACAGGGCTCCGGGCAGCCGAGCGGAAATGGAGGAAAACTCGCCTCCCTGCGGACCTGGCATCCTTTCACTCCCTCCTCTCTACATTTTCCTCCTCTGTCTCTGCTGCTAAAGCCACTTTCTACCACGCTAAATTCCAAGCTGCTGCCTCTAACCCTAGGAAGCTCTTTGCCACCTTCTCCTCCCTCCTGAATCCTCCGCCCCCTCCCCCTCCTCCCTCTCTGCAGATGACTTCGTCAACCATTTTGAAAAGAAGGTCGACGACATCCGATCCTCGTTTGCTAAGTCAAACGACACTGCTGGTTCTGCTCACACTGCCCTACCCTGTGCTCTGACCTCTTTCTCCCCTCTCTCTCCAGATGAAATCTCGCGTCTTGTGACGGCCGGCCGCCCAACAACCTGCCCGCTTGACCCTATCCCCTCCTCTCTTCTCCAGACCATTTCCGGAGACCTTCTCCCTTACCTCACCTCGCTCATCAACTCATCCCTGACCGTTGGCTACGTCCCTTCCGTCTTCAAGAGAGCGAGAGTTGCACCCCTTCTGAAAAAACCTACACTCGATCCCTCCGATGTCAACAATTACAGACCAGTATCCCTTCTTTCTTTTCTCTCCAAAACTCTTGAACGTGCTGTCCTTGGCCAGCTCTCCCGCTATCTCTCTCTGAATGACCTTCTTGATCCAAATCAGTCAGGTTTCAAGACTAGTCATTCAACTGAGACTGCTCTCCTCTGTATCACGGAGGCGCTCCGCACTGCTAAAGCTAACTCTCTCTCCTCTGCTCTCATCCTTCTAGATCTATCGGCTGCCTTCGATACTGTGAACCATCAGATCCTCCTCTCCACCCTCTCCGAGTTGGGCATCTCCGGCGCGGCCCACGCTTGGATTGCGTCCTACCTGACAGGTCGCTCCTACCAGGTGGCGTGGCGAGAATCTGTCTCCTCACCACGCGCTCTCACCACTGGTGTCCCCCAGGGCTCTGTTCTTGGCCCTCTCCTATTCTCGCTATACACCAAGTCACTTGGCTCTGTCATAACCTCACATGGTCTCTCTTATCATTGCTATGCAGACGACACACAATTAATCTTCTCCTTTCCCCCTTCTGATGACCAGGTGGCGAATCGCATCTCTGCATGTCTGGCAGACATATCAGTGTGGATGACGGATCACCACCTCAAGCTGAACCTCGGCAAGACGGAGCTGCTCTTCCTCCCGGGAAGGACTGCCCGTTCCATGATCTCGCCATCACGGTTGACAACTCCATTGTGTCCTCCTCCCAGAGCGCCAAGAACCTTGGCGTGATCCTGGACAACACCCTGTCGTTCTCAACTAACATCAAGGCGGTGGCCCGTTCCTGTAGGTTCATGCTCTACAACATCCGCAGAGTACGACCCTGCCTCACACAGGAAGCGGCGCAGGTCCTAATCCAGGCACTTGTCATCTCCCGTCTGGATTACTGCAACTCGCTGTTGGCTGGGCTCCCTGCCTGTGCCATTAAACCCCTTCAACTCATCCAGAACGCCGCAGCCCGTCTGGTGTTCAACCTTCCCAAGTTCTCTCACGTCACCCCGCTCCTCCGTTCTCTCCACTGGCTTCCAGTTGAAGCTCGCATCCGCTACAAGACCATGGTGCTTGCCTACGGAGCTGTGAGGGGAACGGCACCTCAGTACCTCCAGGCTCTGATCAGGCCCTACACCCAAACAAGGGCACTGCGTTCATCCACCTCTGGCCTGCTCGCCTCCCTACCACTGAGGAAGTACAGCTCCCGCTCAGCCCAGTCAAAACTGTTCGCTGCCCTGGCCCCCCAATGGTGGAACAAACTCCCTCACGACGCCAGGACAGCGGAGTCAATCACCACCTTCCGGAGACACCTGAAACCCCACCTCTTTAAGGAATACCTAGGATAGGTTAAGTAATCCCTCTCACCCCACCCCCCCTAAGTTTTAGATGCACTATTGTTAAGTGACTGTCCCACTGGATGTCATAAGGTGAATGCACCAATTTGTAAGTCGCTCTGGATAAGAGCGTCTGCTAAATGACTTAAATGTAAATGTAATGTAAATGTATTCTGCCACCGTGTACTCTCTGTTTAGGGCCAAATAGCATTCTAGTTTGCTCTGTTTTTTTGTTAATTCTCTCTCTCTCTCTCTCTCTCTCTCTCTCTCTCTCTCTCTCTCTCTCTCTCTCTCTCTCTCTCTCTCTCTCTGTCTCTCTCTCTCTCTCTCTCTCTCTCTCTCTCTCTCTCTCTCTCTCTCTCTCTCTCTCTCTCTCTCTCTCTCTCTCTCTCTCTCTCTCTCTCTCTCTCTCTCTCTCTCTCTCTCTCTCTCTCTCTCTCTCTCTCTCTCTCTCTCTCTCTCTCTCTCTCTCTCTCTCTCTCTCTCTCTCTCTCTCTCTGTCTCTCTCTCTCTCTCTCTCTCTCTCTCTCTCTCTCTCTCTCTCTCTCTCTCTCTCTGTCTCTCTCTCTCTCTCTCTCTCTCTCTCTCTCTCTCTCTCTCTCTCTCTCTCTCTCTCTCTCTCTCTCTCTCTCTCTCTCTCTCTCTCTCTCTCTCTCTCTCTCTCTCTCTCTCTCTCTCTCTCTCTCTCTCTCTCTCTCTCTCTCTCTCTCTCTCTCTCTCTCTCTCTCTCTCTGTCTCTCTCTCTCTCTCTCTCTCTCTCTCTCTCTCCTCTCTCTCTCTCTCTCTCTCTCTCTCTCTCTCTCTCTCTCTCTCTCTCTCTCTCTCTCTCTCTCTCTCTCTCTCTCTCTCTCTCTCTCTCTCTCTCTCTCTCTCTCTCTCTCTCTCTCTCTCTCCCTGTCTCTCTCCCTCTCTCTCTCTGTGTCTCTCCCTCTCTTCCCTCCTTCCCTCTTTATCTTGTGACTGCAACTGGCCACATTCAACAGTGTTGTTTGCCTCATTCCTGCTCTCCTCTCAGTTGTCTGATTGTGCTCTTTCTCGAAAGACGTCAGTCTATAAGTTTTTAGTTTTAGAGACAATATTTACTGTTATAACAGTTATTTCCGTCATGATTCCAGATGATTCTCGTCTTTGTCGATTTATACATATGGTTTTACATTTGTAATTTCTATATATATCTATACCATCGCTTTACTAGGAAGACAATTGACCTGTTCACACAACAACAACAAAACTTTCCTGTTTTAAATTTACATTTCTTATTTTACTGTAGCCTATACGGAGAGAATAGGTGGTCAGGCCTGTGGAATCCCAAGAGGGCGGGGTGGGTTTTTCTTCAGTCATTTAGGCAGGTTTAAGTCGCAAAATAAATCACTGAGACGTGTAATGGAAACAGCAATTATAGGATCCATGCTTTTTCTACATATCGATGACATTTGTATCCCTGTTCGACAGGGGTGGATTTGTCTCCTGTCGAACTTTCGTTATTGGATGCCGGGCCGAATACCTCTGAAGACTTATGATGTCATGGTGTTATGCTGGTGAATGAGGACCCAAAAGCGACTTAACGAAAACAGAATCTTTATTCCAGTATTTGACAAAAGTAATAATCCTGGATATTATCAAGGAGAAAACAAAACAGGAAAACTGAAATCCACTCGTCAGTAGCGAGGACTGACTGGAGACTCGACCATAGACTGCAGGTTGCTTCGGGAAGGCACCGACCGTAGCAGACTAAGACACCTGCTCACACGCAGCATCTGAAGAAGGTAAAACACGACAGGGCGAGACAAGGACACAGAACAGCGAACATCATACAAGGATCCGACAAGGACAGAAGCGGAAAACAGAGGGAGAAATAGTGGCTCTAATCAGAGGGCAAAATAGGGGACAGGTGTGAAAAGAGTAAATGAGGTAGTTAGGAGAATGAGGAACAGCTGGGAGCAGGAACGGAACGATAGGGAGAGAGAGCGAGAGAGGGAGAGAGGGAGGGGAAGAGAGGGATAGAAAGAGGGAAAGAACCTAATAAGACCAGCAGAGGAAAACGAATAGAAGGGAAGCACAGAGACAAGACATGATAACCAATGACAAAACATGACACATGGCCCCAGTTGCATTTACAAACAAACTATTTTTTTCTGTACGAAAAATCCATAACCTAATGGGTAAACATAGTGACAGCGCGGAAAATAATGAGACAGGAAGTTGCCTTATTAACAGGTCCTTAGCAATGAGTACATTTGACTTCTACAGTTTAAAAAACAATATTTACGTATTATTATATATCTTTTTTTTACCCCATTTCGTAGTTTCCAATTGGTAGTTCTAGTCTTGTCTCATCTCTGCAACTCTAATACGGACTCTTGAGAGTCGAATAGTTGACGTCCTCAAAACATTGAATTTGCATTGAATTAAATGAATCAGATCCAATGATTTTTAACACCTGTAGGTCAGGGTGCCGCTATTTTAATTCAAAATGCATACGGCTTTCAAAATATTGTTTGGGGGGGGGGGGGCAAATATTAAAATGATGTTTCTTTGGAGGTCAAGAATTGTCCTGACTTTCAAGAATGCCTAAATTGCTTTCCCTTGCTTTTCTGCTTGTTTCAATCAATCAAATGTCAATCAAATGTATTTAGAAATATATTTTTACATTAGCAGATATCTCAAAGTGCTTGTACAGAAACCCAGCCTAAAACCCCAAACAGCAACCAATGCAGCTGTAGAAGCACGGTGGAAAAACCCAATGGTTTTACAGATCTACAAGAGTGTAAGTTTCATCATGTGGCGATACGTTGGCACATCATGGTTTGGACCGTGGTGATACATTGGCACATCATGGCACGGCCTGTGGTGATATGTTGGCACATCATGGCACGGACTGTGGCGATACGTTGGCACATCATGGCACGGACTGTGGCGATACGTTGGCACATCATGGCACGGACTGTGGCGATACGTTGGCACATCATGGTTTGGACCGTGGCGATACGTTGGCACATCATGGTTTGGACCGTGGTGATACGTTGGCACATGAGAAATATTACAATAGTAAATTGTTGCATTCTATCCATGCTGGCTTTTGCGGGCTACCTGAGACAAGAAACAGGTAGGTGGGAGGGCACACAGGCTGTCGACCAATTAAAACAGATGGGTGGGAGGGCACACAGGCTGTCGACCAATTAAAACAGATGGGTGGGAGGGCATACAGGCTGTCAACCAATTAAAACAGATGGGTGGGAGGGCATACAGGCTGTCGACCAATTAACACAGACAGGTGGGAGGGAATACAGGCTGTCGACCAATTTATTAATTCGTAATTTTTCTAAATGGATAATGGAAACCATTTTTATTAGACACTGTAGGTTATTAGGTGTTTGGTCATTAATTCCAGCTGTTTTTATCGGAACAATATAGTTACATGTAAACACACCGCAGTAGGCAATTGTCGCATATATTTTCTATGTAAACTTTCAAAATGTCAACATAAAAAACAAAATGACTGGAGAAGTTAATGGAAACAGCTACTGATTGGGTTACTACCAGCAGCAGTAGATCTTGAATAGCCTATCACAGCTGAACGCTGTCTGATAAAGGGAGGCTTTGTCTTGCCTGGCTACTGCTACTCAACACACACATACCCCGTTGATACCCACTACCCTCTGGACCAGCGCTGTCTTGACCTTGGATGGATGAAGAAGAGACAACGTAGAGGCTAATATGAGCCTCTCACTGATGGATGGAAGTTTAGGTGTTGTTGTGGTCCTAGAGAGAGGAGAGAGAAAGAGAGATGAGAAAGAGGGGGCGAGAACGACAGAGAGAAGAAAATAAAGAAAAAGAGAGGAAGAGAGAGAGAGGGAAAGAAAGAGAGAGAGAGGGAAAGAAAGAGAGAGAGAGGGAAAGAAAGAGAGAGAGAGAGGGAGAGAGAGATAGATAGATAGAAAGAAAGAGAGAGAGGGAAAGAAAGATAGATAGAGAGAGAGAGAGAGAGAGAGAGAGAGGGAAAGAAAGATAGAGAGAGAGAGAGAGAAAGAAAGAGAGAGAGAAAGAAAGATAGATAGAGAGAGAAAGATAGATAGAGAGAGAGAGAGAGAGAGAGAGAGAGAGAGAGAGAGAGAGAGAGAGAGAGAGAGAGAGAGAGAGAGAGAGAGAGAGAGAGAGAGAGAGAGAGAGAAAGAAAGAGAGAGAGAGGGAAAGAAAGATAGAGAGAGAGAGGGAAAGAAAGATATAGAGAGAGAGAGAGAGAGAGAGAGAGAGAGAGAGAGAGAGAGAGAGAGAGAGAGAGAGAGAGAGAGGGATAGAGGGATAGAAAGAAAGAGAGAGAGAGGGAAAGAAAGAGAGAGAGAGACAGAGAGAGAGAAAGAGTGCGAGAGAGAGAAATAAAGAAAGAAAGAAAGAAAGAAAGAGAGAGATAGAGAGAGAGAAAGAAAGAAAGACAAAAAAGAGTGTGCCATGAAGAAAATAGAAAAGTTAAGTGTTGTGGTTAAGTGTAATTCTCCAGTCAATATAAAAGGTTATACCATAACTCATAGAACTAGAAAGGTAAGTGCAAGCTATACAGCCATAACTCTTCCTGATTATAATGTTTACACTCAGACTTACACCCTATGGGGGTTTCCGATGCTTGTTTCTTCTTAAGTTTCCTCTGAGTTTTCTCAAAAGTGTGTTGATGATACAAAGGCCACTGTGTGTGTGTGTGTGTGTGTGTGTGTGTGTGTGTGTGTGTGTGTGTGTGTGTGTGTGTGTGTGTGTGTGTGTGTGTGTGTGTGTGTGTGTGTGTGTGTGTGTGTGTGTGTGTGTGTGTGTGTGTGTGTGTGTGTGTGTGTGTGTGTGGACAGGTGGTGAGCATCCCTGGCTTTAGTCTCCAGGCATCAGCGTTTGGAGACATCCAGCTGGAGGGACAGACAGTCTCCTGGGAACACACAAGCACACGCGCACACACAGCTGTACTTCCTGATCACTGTCTGCGCTAGCATCTGGACTCCCGATGTGTTATGTGTAGAATTGGGAGTGTCAGGAGCAACTGTAAAAGTATTGGAGAAAAGAAGAGAGGTAGTTGTGTGCATTGTTTTTACATTTTCAGTCATTTACATATTTATCCAGAGCCACTTGCGGTAGTTAGTGCATCCATCTTCAGATAGCCAGGTGGGACAACCTAGACTTAGTGTGTCTAGTGTCATTGAAAATAAGAATGTGTTCTTAACTGACTTAACTGACTTGTTAAATAAAGGAAAAATACAAATAAATACAAATAAAAGAAGACAAGGGTGTTAAGTGTTATTTTATTTTTTGGCAGGGGGGGGTGGTATATAATATATATATATAATATATTCTTCTGAAGGTAGACAACGAGTTGAGTTAGAAAGTGTTACTGCCATCTCAAGTCCTTTCTTATCTCCCTCTATCGTTTCGTCAGATTGAACCATGTAAAACCTCCTCCACCTCCTCCACCTCCTCCTCCTCCTCCTCTCAGCAGACAATAACAGCAGTATGCTCCCCTCTCTGTGCTTTCATTGTCCAGTCTGTAGACTGTCTCCCAACAAAAGAGAGCAAACAAGAAAATAGTGGGGCATCGTTTGTGGATTGATAGGCAGCGGGGCTTCCTGGGATCAGGAAGTACATGATACTTGGAGGTACTTCGTCTTCGTACCTAAGGAACAGCAATTACCAAAGTATGTCCTAAAAACCAAAAACAGGAAGAAAAGAAATGCCTGGAACTAGATCCCTCTACATACTTGTCTGAGACTAGATCCCCTACAAACTGGTCTGGAACTAGATCCCCTTACATACTGGTCTGAGACTAGATCCCTTACATACTGGTCTGGAACTAGATCCACCTACATACTGGTCTGAGACTAGATCCCCCTACATACTGGTCTGAGACTAGATCCCCTACAAACTGGTCTGAGACTAGATCCACCTACGTACTGGTCTGAGACTAGATCCCTCTACATACTGGTCTGAGACTAGATCCCCTACAAACTGGTCTGAGACTAGATCCCTCTACATACTGGTCTGAGACTAGATCCCCTACATACTGGTCTGGAACTAGATCCCCTTACATACTGGTCTGGAACTAGATCCCCTTACATACTGGTCTGGAACTAGATCCCACTACATACTGGTCTGGAACTAGATCCCTCTACATACTGGTCTGAGACAAGATCCCTCTACATACTGGTCTGAGACTAGATCCCTCTACATACTGGTCTGGAACTAGATCCCTCTACATACTGGTCTGGAACTAGATCCCCTACATACTGGTCTGGAACTAGATCCCCTACATACTGGTCTGGAACTAGATCCTCTACATACTGGTCTGAGACTAGATCCCTCTACATACTGGTCTGGAACTAGATCCCTCTACATACTGGTCTGGAACTAGATCCCCTACATACTGGTCTGGAACTAGATCCCCTACATACTGGTCTGGAACTAGATCCCTTTAAATACTGGTCTGGAACTAGATCCCTCTACATACTGGTCTGGAACTAGATCCCCTACATACTGGTCTGGAACTAGATCCCCTACATACTGGTCTGGAACTAGATCCCTCTACATACTGGTCTGGAACTAGATCCCCTACATACTGGTCTGGAACTAGATCCCCTACATACTGGTCTGGAACTAGATCCTCTACATACTGGTCTGAGACTAGATCCCTCTTCATACTGGTCTGGAACTAGATCCCCCTACATACTGGTCTGGAACTAGATCCCCCTACATACTGGTCTGAAACTAGATCCCCCTACATACTGGTCTGAAACTAGCTCCCCTTACATACTGGTCTGAAACTAGATCCCCCTACATACTGGTCTGGAACTAGCTCCCCTACATACTGGTCTGGAACTAGATCCCCTACATACTGGTCTGGAACTAGCTCCCCTACATACTTTTCTGGAACTAGATCCACCTACATACTTGTCTGGAACTAGATCCCCTACATAGTGGTCTGGAATTAGCTCCCCTACATACTGGTCTGGAACTAGATCCCCTTACATACTGGTCTGGAACTAGATCCCCTACATACTGGTCTGGAACTAGATCCTCCTACATACTGGTCTGGAATTAGCTCCCCTACATACTGGTCTGGAACTAGATCCCCTACATACTGGTCTGGAACTAGATCCTCTACATACTGGTCTGAGACTAGATCCCTCTTCATACTGGTCTGGAACTAGATCCCCCTACATACTGGTCTGGAACTAGATCCCCCTACATACTGGTCTGAAACTAGATCCCCCTACATACTGGTCTGAAACTAGCTCCCCTTACATACTGGTCTGAAACTAGATCCCCCTACATACTGGTCTGGAACTAGCTCCCCTACATACTGGTCTGGAACTAGATCCCCCTACATACTGGTCTGGGACTAGATCCCCTACATACTGGTCTGGGATTAGCTCTCCTACATACTGCTCTGGAACTAGATCCCCCTACATACTGGTCTGGAACTAGATCCCCTACATACTGGTCTGGAACTAGATCCTCCTACATACTGGTCTGGAATTAGCTCCCCTACATACTGGTCTGGAACTAGCTCCCCTACATACTGGTCTGGAACTAGCTCCCCTACATACTGGTCTGGAACTAGATCCCCCTACATACTGGTCTGGAACTAGATCCCCTACATACTGGTCTGGGATTAGCTCTCCTACATACTGCTCTGGAACTAGATCCCCCTACATACTGGTCAGGAACTAGATCCCCTACATACTGGTCTGGAATTAGCTCCTATACATACTGGTCTGGAACTAGATCCCCCTACATACTGGTCTGAAACTAGATCCCCTACATACTGGTCTGGAACTAGATCCCCATACATACTGGTCTGGAACTAGCTCCCCTACATACTGGTCTGGAACTAGATCCACCTACAAACTGGTCTGGAACTAGAACCCCTACATACTGGTTGGAAATAGCTCCCCTACATACTGGTCTGGAACTAGATCCCCCTACATACTGGTCTGGAACTAGATCCCCCTACATACTGGTCTGAAACTAGCTCCCCCTACATACTGGTCTGGAACTAGAACCCCTACATACTGGTCTGAAACTAGATCCCCTACATACTGGTCTGGAACTAGATCCCCCTACATACTGGTCTGGAACTAGATCCCCTACATACTGGTCTGGAACTAGATCCCCCTACATACTGGTCTGGAATTAGCTCCCCCTACATACTGGTCTGGAATTAGCTCCCCTACATACTGGTCTGGAACTAGATCCCCCTACATACTGGTCTGGAACGAGATCCCCTACATACTGGTCTGGAACTAGCTCCCCTACATACTGGTCTGGAACTAGATCCCCCTACATACTGGTCTGGAATTAGCTCCCCTACATACTGGTCTGGAACTAGCTCCCCTACATACTGGTCTGGAATTAGCTCCCCTACATACTGGTCTGGAACTAGATCCCCTACATACTGGTCTGGAACTAGATCCCCCTACATACTGGTCTGGAACTAGATCCCCTACATACTGGTCTGGAACTAGCTCCCCTACATACTGGTCTGGAACTAGATCCCCCTACATACTGGTCTGGAACTAGATCCCCTACATACTGGTCTGGGATTAGCTCTCCTACATACTGCTCTGGAACTAGATCCCCCTACATACTGGTCAGGAACTAGATCCCCTACATACTGGTCTGGAATTAGCTCCCCTACATACTGGTCTGGAACTAGATCCCCCTACATACTGGTCTGAAACTAGATCCCCTACATACTGGTCTGGAACTAGATCCCCTACATACTGGTCTGGAACTAGATCCACCTACAAACTGGTCTGGAACTAGAACCCCTACATACTGGTTGGAAATAGCTCCCCTACATACTGGTCTGGAACTAGATCCCCCTACATACTGGTCTGGAACTAGATCCCCCTACATACTGGTCTGAAACTAGCTCCCCCTACATACTGGTCTGGAACTAGAACCCCTACATACTGGTCTGAAACTAGATCCCCTACATACTGGTCTGGAACTAGATCCCCCTACATACTGGTCTGGAACTAGATCCCCTACATACTGGTCTGGAACTAGATCCCCCTACATACTGGTCTGGAATTAGCTCCCCCTACATACTGGTCTGGAATTAGCTCCCCTACATACTGGTCTGGAACTAGATCCCCCTACATACTGGTCTGGAACGAGATCCCCTACATACTGGTCTGGAACTAGCTCCCCTACATACTGGTCTGGAACTAGATCCCCCTACATACTGGTCTGGAATTAGCTCCCCTACATACTGGTCTGGAACTAGCTCCCCTACATACTGGTCTGGAATTAGCTTACATACTGGTCTGGAACTAGATCCCCTACATACTGGTCTGGAACTAGATCCCCCTACATACTGGTCTGGAACTAGATCCCCTACATACTGGTCTGGAATTAGCTCCCCTACATACTGGTCTGGAACTAGATCCCCCTACATACTGGTCTTGAATTAGCTCCCCTACATACTGGTCTGAAACTAGATCCACCAACATACTGGTCTGGAACTAGATCCCTCTACATACTGGTCTGAAACTAGATCCCCCTACATACTGGTCTGAATGAGACTAGATCCCCTACATACTGGTCTGGAATTAGCTCCCCTACATACTGGTCTGGAACTAGATCCCCCTACATACTGGTCAGGAACTAGATCCCCTACATACTGGTCTGGAATTAGCTCCCCTACATACTGGTCTGGAACTAGATCCCCCTACATACTGGTCTGAAACTAGATCCCCTACATACTGGTCTGGAACTAGATCCCCTACATACTGGTCTGGAAACTACATACTGGTCTGGAACTAGATCCATACTGGTCTGGAACTAGAACCCCTACATACTGGTTGGAAATAGCTCCCCTACATACTGGTCTGGAACTAGCTCCCCCTACATACTGGTCTGGAACTAGAACCCCTACATACTGGTCTGAAACTAGATCCCCTACATACTGGTCTGGAACTAGATCCCCCTACATACTGGTCTGGAACTAGATCCCCTACATACTGGTCTGGAACTAGATCCCCCTACATACTGGTCTGGAATTAGCTCCCCTACATACTGGTCTGGAATTAGCTCCCCTACATACTGGTCTGGAACTAGATCCCCCTACATACTGGTCTGGAACTAGATCCCCTACATACTGGTCTGGAACTAGCTCCCCTACATACTGGTCTGGAACTAGATCCCCCTACATACTGGTCTGGAATTAGCTCCCCTACATACTGGTCTGGAACTAGCTCCCCTACATACTGGTCTGGAATTAGCTCCCCTACATACTGGTCTGGAACTAGATCCCCTACATACTGGTCTGGAACTAGATCCCCCTACATACTGGTCTGGAACTAGATCCCCTACATACTGGTCTGGAACTAGATCCCCCTACATACTGGTCTGGAACTAGATCCCCCTACATACTGGTCTTGAATTAGCTCCCCTACATACTGGTCTGAAACTAGATCCACCAACATACTGGTCTGGAACTAGATCCCTCTACATACTGGTCTGAAACTAGATCCCCCTACATACTGGTCTGAATGAGACTAGATCCCCTACATACTGGTCTGGAATTAGCTCCCCTACATACTGGTCTGGAACTAGATCCCCCTACGTACTGGTCTGGAACTAGATCCACCTACATACTGTTCTGGAACTAGAACCCCTACATACTGGTCTGGAATTAGCTCCCCTACATACTGGTCTGGAACTAGATCCCAGTACATACTGGTCTGGAACTAGATCCCATACATACTGGTCTGGAACTAGATCCCCCTACATACTGGTCTGGAATTAGATCCCCCTACATACTGGTCTGGAATTAGCTCCCCTACATACTGGTCTGGAACTAGATCCCCCTACATACTGGTCTGTAACTAGATCCCCTACATACTGGTCTGGAATTAGCTCCCCTACATACTGGTCTGGAACTAGATCCCCCTACATACTGGTCTGAAACTAGCTCCCCCTACATACTAGTCTGAAACTAGATCCCCTACATACTGGTCTGGAACTAGATCCCCCTACATACTGGTCTGGAACTAGCTCCCCTACATACTGGTCTGGAACTAGATCCACCTACATACTGGTCTGGAACTAGAACCCCTACATACTGGTCTGGAACTAGCTCCCCTACATACTGGTCTGGAACTAGATCCCCCTACATACTGGTCTGGAATTAGCTCCCCTACATACTGGTTTGGAACTAGCTCCCCTACATACTGGTCTGGAATTAGCTCCCCTACATACTGGTCTGGAACTAGATCCCCCTACATACTGGTCTGGAACTAGATCCCCTACATACTGGTCTGGAATTAGTTCCCCTACATACTGGTCTGGAACTAGATCCCCCTACATACTGGTCTGGAACTAGATCCCCTACATACTGGTCTGGAATTAGCTCCCCTACATAATGGTCTGGAACAAGATCCCCCTACATACTGGTCTTGAATTTGCTCCCCTACATACTGGTCTGAAACTAGATCCACCAACATACTGGTCTGGAACTAGATCCCTCTACATACTGGTCTGAAACTAGATCCCCCTACATACTGGTCTGAATGAGACTAGATCCCCCTACATACTGGTCTGGAACTAGATCCCCCTACATACTGGTCTGGAACTAGATCCACCTACATACTGGTCTGGAACTAGATCCAACTACATATTGGTCTGAAACTAGATCCCCTACATACTGGTCTGGAACTAGATCCCCCTACATACTGGTATTGAATTGGATCCCCCTACATACTGGTCTGAATCTAGATCCCCCTACATACTGGTCTGGAACTAGATCCCCCTACGTACTGTTCTGAAACTAGCTCCCCTACATACTGGTCTGGAACTAGATACTCTACATACTGGTCTGAACCTAGATCCTCTACATATTGGTCTGGAACTAGATCCACCTACATACTGGTCTGGAACTAGCTCCCCTACATACTGGTCTGAAACTAGATCCTCTACATACTGGTCTGGAACTAGATCCCCCTACATACTGGTCTGGAACTAGATCCCCCTACATACTGGTCTGGAACTAGATCCCCCTACATACTGGTCTGAAACTAGATACCCTGCATACTGGTCTGAAACTAGATAGCCAACATACTGGTCTGAAACTAGATCCCCTACATACTGGTCTGAGACTAGATCCCCCTATATACTAGTCTGAATCGAGCTCCCTTACATACTGATATTGCTAAAAAAGAAAAAAGCTCTCTTTCCAATTCCCCTAAAATGCGGAAAAATGTGGTTGTTGGAGACTCAGCAGAGGCTAAAGTGATGGTGGTGTCAACAGCTCCTCCCTCCCAACAAGGGAAACAAACAAGAACAGAGGGTGGGGCATCGTTTGTGGATTGAAACGCAGCCGGGGTCAGTCTCAGTCCTCAGAGTGCCAGCTCGCTCTGGATTTTACCCAGAATCCACTGGATTATATTCTGCTGCTGTCCATTGTGTCCAGCCTGACTGTGCTGTGTAACACTAGCTCCGGCCCTGACACTGTCCAGGTATGTCCCGAGTGAGGCTTCGCTAGCTGTCCTACCCCTTTATCTTTGTTACATTCCCCAACAAGAAACCATAAATTGTCTCTCAAAAAAGAAAGGGGTAACTAACAAAGAGTTTCTTACAACAACCTAAACAAAACGGGTGGGGTGTTAAAAGGGGTTTTAAGAGACATTCATGGGGGGTGTCCACTGAAAGTTGCCTCGCAACAACAACTGGAACGTAAAAATACACCCACCATGATCACCTGCTAAATTTTCCCAAAAAGAGGCAAACTAAATTAAACAAAGAACATCAGATAAATTCAAATAGAGAGCGCCAACTAAAGGCATTAACCCTCCACATCTCAAGTCAACTGGGCCAGCCGCTTCTAAATATCACCTGGGCCAACACAAGTGAAACACCTTCTGACTAACGAGGTGACAAGCCACGACAGGTGTTTCACCATACTGACTAACGAGGTGACAAGCCACGACAGGTGTAACACCATACAGACTAACGAGGTGACAAGCCACGACAGGTGTAACACCATACTGACTAACGAGGTGACAAGCCACGACAGGTGTTTCACCATACTGACCAACAGACTAACGACAGGTGTAACACCATACAGACTAACGAGGTGACAAGCCACGACAGGTGTTTCACCATACTGACTAACGAGGTGACAAGCCACGACAGGTGTAACACCATACAGACTAACTAGGTGACAAGCCACGACAGGTGTTTCACCATACTGACTAACGAGGTGACAAGCCACGACAGGTGTAACACCATACTGACTAACGAGGTGACAAGCCACGACAGGTGTAACACCATACTGACTAACGAGGTGACAAGCCATGACAGGTGTAACACCATACTGACTAACGAGGTGACAAGCCACGACAGGTGTAACACCATACAGACTAACGAGGTGACAAGCCACGACAGGTGTAACACCATACAGACTAACGAGGTGACAAGCCACGACAGGTGTAACACCATACAGACTAACTAGGTGACAAGCCACGACAGGTGTAACACCATACTGACTAACGAGGTGACAAGCCACGACAGGTGTAACACCATACAGACTAACTAGGTGACAAGCCACGACAGGTGTAACACCATACTGACTAACGAGGTGACAAGCCACGACAGGTGTAACACCATACTGACTAACGAGGTGACAAGCCACGACAGGTGTAACACCATACAGACTAACGAGGTGACAAGCCACGACAGGTGTAACACCATACAGACTAACGAGGTGACAAGCCACGACAGGTGTAACACCATACAGACTAACGAGGTGACAAGCCACGACAGGTGTAACACCATACTGACTAACGAGGTGACAAGCCATGACAGGTGTAACACCATACAGACTAACGAGGTGACAAGCCACGACAGGTGTAACACCATACAGACTAACGAGGTGACAAGCCACGACAGGTGTAACACCATACTGACTAACGAGGTGACAAGCCACGACAGGTGTAACACCATACAGACTAACGAGGTGACACCGATCGGTACACCAAACATGTTATTGTCCAACCTAAAAAATAGGAATGGAAAAACCCAAAGCCCTTAACAGGCTGGGTATCAGCACTTATCTCTACCTGTACATGACTATCTGATCATTTATCACTCCAGTGTTAATCTTAACAGGCTGGGTATCAGCACTTATCTCTACCTGTACATGACTATCTGATCATTTATCACTCCAGTGTTAATCTTAACAGGCTGGGTATCTGTAAAGCACTTATCTCTCCCTGTACATGACCATCTGATCATTTATCACTCCAGTGTTAATCTTAACAGGCTGGGTATCAGCACTTATCTCTACCTCTACATGACTATCTGATCATTTATCACTCCAGTGTTAATCTTAACAGGCTGGGTATCTGTAAAGCACTTTGTGAAACCCGTTGATGTAAATATTGGTTCTTCCCCTTGAAGTGTTTTGACACACAGATTATCACAACATTAATGTGTCAAAAAAGAGCAAAAATCCTTTAAGGTACCTTTGAATGGCTATACAGTTTGGCTACATGCCAAATGAAATCCTATTCCCTACATAGTGCACTACTTTTCATCAGGGTCCACTATATAGTACACTTCTTTTGATCAGTGTCCACTATGTAGTGCACTACTTTTCATCAGTGTCCACTTTATAGTGCACTACTTTTGATCAGTGTCCACTATGTAGTACACTACATTTCATCAGTGTCCACTATATAGTGCACTACTTTTGATCAGTGTCCACTATATAGTGCACTACTTTTGATCAGTATCCACTATATAGTGCACTACTTTTGATCAGTGTCCACTATATAGTGCACTACTTCTGATCAGTGTCCACTATATAGTGCACTACTTTTGATCAGTGTCCACTATATAGTACACTACTTCTGATCAGAGCCCTATGGGACGTGCACCTTGTAGATGGAGACTTGGTCATTTCTAAAGAGGATCCTTCTTTATATTGCCCTGTACAGATCAGTGGGCTGTTGGCTTGGCAACATGTACAGTACCGGTCCAAAGGTTTTAGTCATTCAAGGGTTTTTCTTTATTTTTTAAATCACAACTATAAAATAACACACTTGGAATCATGTAGTAACCCAAAAAGAAGTGTTAATCAAGTCAAAATATATTTTATATTTGAGATTCTTCAAAGTAGCCAGCCTTTACCTTGATGACAGCTTTGCACACTCTTGGCATTTTCTCAACCAGCTTCATGAGGTAGTCACCTGGAATGCATTTCAATTAACAAATGTGCCTTCTTAAAAGTTAATTTATGGAATATCTGTCCTTCTTAATTGAGCCAATCAGTTATGTTGTGACAAGGTAGGGGTGGTATACAGAATATAGCCCTATTTGGTAAAAGACCAAGTCCATATTATGGCAAGAACACCTCAAATAAGTAAAGAGAAACAACAGTCCATCATTACTTTAAGACATGAAGGTCAGTCAATCTGGAAAATGTCAAGAACTTTGAAAGTGTCTTCAAGTGTAGTCACAAAAACCACCATGCGATATGATGAAACTGGCTCTCATGAGGACCACCACAGGAAAGGAAGACCCAGAGTTACCTCAGGATACGTTCATTAGAGTTACCAGCCTCAGATATTGAAGCCCAAATAAATGCTTCACAGATTTCAAGTAACAGACACATCTCAACATCAACTGTTCAGAGGAGGCCTTGTAAATCCGGCCTTCATGGTTGAATAGCTGCAAGGAAACCACTACTAAAAGACACTTGCTTGGGCCAAGAAACACAAGCAATGGACATTAGACCGGTGAAAAATTGTCCTTTGGTCTGGAGTCCAAATTGAGCATTTTTGGTTCCAACCACCGTGTCTTTGTGAGACGCGGTGTGGGTGGACGGATGATGTCTGCATGTGTATTTCCCACCGTGAAGCATGGAGGAGGAGGTGTTATGGTGTGGGGGTGCTATAGTGCTGACACTATCTGTGAGTTATTTAGAATTCAATGCACACTTAACCAGCATGGCTACCACAGAATTCTGCAGCAATACGCTATGCAATGGCATTGCCACGAGGGAGGGAAAGAAGGAAGGAGGGA
>NC_060184.1:80075158-80080158 GCF_021184085.1 Oncorhynchus gorbuscha
TGTCATTACTGGCTGGGAGAGGAGAGGAGGGGATGTGAGGTGTCGTTACTGGGAGAGGAGAGGAGGGGATGTGAGGTGTCGTTACTGGGAGAGGAGAGGAGGGGATGTGAGGTGTCATTACTGGCTGGGAGAGGAGAGAGAAGGGGTGTGAGGTGTCATTACTGGCTGGGAGAGGAGGGAGGGGGTGGAGGTGTCGTTACTGGGAGAGGAGAGGAGGGGATGTGAGGTGTCATTACTGGCTGGGAGAGGAGAGGAGGGGATGTGAGGTGTCGTTACTGGCTGGGAGAGGAGAGGAGGGGTGTGAGGTGTCATTACTGGCTGGGAGGGGGTGTGAGGTGTCGTTACTGGCTGGGAGAGGAGGGGATCTGAGGTGTCATTACTGGGAGAGGAGAGGAGGGGATCTGAGGTGTCATTACTGGGAGAGGAGAGGAGGGGATCTGAGGTGTCATTACTGGGAGAGGAGAGGAGGGGGTGTGAGGTGTCATTACTGGCTGAGTAGGAGGGGATGTGAGGTGTCATTACTGGGAGAGGAGAGGAGGGGATGTGAGGTGTCATTACTGGTTGGGAGAGGAGGGGATGTGAGGTGTCGTTACTGGCTGGGAGAGGAGAGGAGGGGATGTGAGGTGTCGTTACTGGGAGAGGAGAGGAGGGGATGTGAGGTGTCGTTACTGGCTGGGAGAGGAGAGGAGGGGATGTGAGGTGGTTACTGGCTGGGAGAGGAGAGGAGGGGATGTGAGATGTCATTACTGGCTGGGAGAGGAGAGGAGGGGGTGTGAGTTACTGTGAGAGGAGAGGATGGGATGTGAGGTGTCGTTACTGGCTGGGAGAGGAGAGGAGGGGGTGTGAGGTGTCGTTACTGGCTGGGAAAGGAGAGGATGTGAGGTGTCATTACTGGCTGGGAGGGGAGGGGGTGTGAGGTGTCGTTACTGGCTGGGAGAGGAGGGGATCTGAGGTGTCATTACTGGGAGAGGAGAGGAGGGGATCTGAGGTGTCATTACTGGGAGAGGAGAGGAGGGTATGTGAGGTGTTGTTACTGGCTGGGAGAGGAGGGGGGGTTGTGAGGTGTCGTTACTGGCTGGGAGAGGAGGGGGTGTGAGGTGTCGTTACTGGCTGAGTAGGAGGGGATCTGAGGTGTCATTATTGGGAGAGGAGAGGAGGGGATCTGAGGTGTCATTACTGGGAGAGGAGAGGAGGGGATCGGAGGTGTCATTACTCGGAGAGGAGAGGAGGGGGTGTGAGGTGTCATTACTGGCTGAGTAGGAGGGGATGTGAGGTGTCATTACTGGGAGAGGAGAGGAGGGGCTGTGAGGTGTCATTACTGGCTGGGAGAGGAGAGGAGGGGGTGTGAGGTGTCGTTACTGGCTGGGAGAGGAGAGGAGGGGTGTGAGGTGTCGTTACTGGCTGGGAGAGGAGAGGAGGGGTGTGAGGTGTCATTACTGGCTGGGAGAGGAGAGGAGGGGATGTGAGGAGTCATTACTGGGAGAGGAGAGGAGGGGTGTGAGGTGTCATTACTGGCTGGGAGAGGAGAGGAGGGGTGTGAGGTGTCATTACTGGCTGGGAGAGGAGAGGAGGGGTGTGAGGTGTCGTTACCGGGAGAGGAGAGGAGGGGATGTGAGGTGTCATTGATGGCTGGGAGAGGAGAGGAGGGGATGTGAGGTGTCGTTACTGGCTGGGAGAGGAGAGGAGGGGGTGTGAGGTGTCATTACTGGCTGCGAGAGGAGAGGAGGGGATGTGAGGTGTCGTTACTGGCTGGGAGAGGAGAGGAGGGGGTGTGAGGTGTCGTTACTGGCTGGGAAAGGAGAGGATGTGAGGTGTCATTACTGGCTGGGAGGGGAGGGGTGTGAGGTGTCGTTACTGGCTGGGAGAGGAGGGGATCTGAGGTGTCATTACTGGGAGAGGAGAGGAGGGGATCTGAGGTGTCATTACTGGGAGAGGAGAGGAGGGTATGTGAGGTGTTGTTACTGGCTGGGAGAGGAGGGGGGTTGTGAGGTGTCGTTACTGGCTGGGAGAGGAGGGGGTGTGAGGTGTCGTTACTGGCTGAGTAGGAGGGGATCTGAGGTGTCATTATTGGGAGAGGAGAGGAGGGGATCTGAGGTGTCATTACTGGGAGAGGAGAGGAGGGGATCGGAGGTGTCATTACTCGGAGAGGAGAGGAGGGGGTGTGAGGTGTCATTACTGGCTGAGTAGGAGGGGATGTGAGGTGTCATTACTGGGAGAGGAGAGGAGGGGCTGTGAGGTGTCATTACTGGCTGGGAGAGGAGAGGAGGGGGTGTGAGGTGTCGTTACTGGCTGGGAGAGGAGAGGAGGGGTGTGAGGTGTCGTTACTGGCTGGGAGAGGAGAGGGGGGTGTGAGGTGTCATTACTGGCTGGGAGAGGAGAGGAGGGGATGTGAGGAGTCATTACTGGGAGAGGAGAGGAGGGGGTGTGAGGTGTCATTACTGGCTGGGAGAGGAGAGGAGGGGGTGTGAGGTGTCATTACTGGCTGGGAGAGGAGAGGAGGGGGTGTGAGGTGTCGTTACCGGGAGAGGAGAGGAGGGGATGTGAGGTGTCATTGATGGCTGGGAGAGGAGAGGAGGGGATGTGAGGTGTCGTTACTGGCTGGGAGAGGAGAGGAGGGGGTGTGAGGTGTCATTACTGGCTGCGAGAGGAGAGGAGGGGATGTGAGGTGTCGTTACTGGGAGAGGAGAGGAGGGGATGTGAGGTGTCGTTACTGGGAGAGGAGAGGAGGGGATGTGAGGTGTCATTACTGGCTGGGAGAGGAGAGAAGGGGGTGTGAGGTGTCATTACTGGCTGGGAGAGGAGGGGAGGGGGTGTGAGGTGTCGTTACTGGGAGAGGAGAGGAGGGGATGTGAGGTGTCATTACTGGCTGGGAGAGGAGAGGAGGGGATGTGAGGTGTCGTTACTGGCTGGGAGAGGAGAGGAGGGGTGTGAGGTGTCATTACTGGCTGGGAGGGGAGGGGGGTGAGGTGTCGTTACTGGCTGGGAGAGGAGGGGATCTGAGGTGTCATTACTGGGAGAGGGAGGAGGGGATCTGAGGTGTCATTACTGGGAGAGGAGAGGAGGGATCTGAGGTGTCATTACTGGGAGAGGAGAGGAGGGGTGTGAGGTGTCATTACTGGCTGAGTAGGAGGGGATGTGAGGTGTCATTACTGGGAGAGGAGAGGAGGGGATGTGAGGTGTCATTACTGGTTGGGAGAGGAGGGGATGTGAGGTGTCGTTACTGGCTGGGAGAGGAGAGGAGGGGATGTGAGGTGTCGTTACTGGGAGAGGAGAGGAGGGGATGTGAGGTGTCGTTACTGGCTGGGAGAGGAGAGGAGGGGATGTGAGGTGTCGTTACTGGCTGGGAGAGGAGAGGAGGGGATGTGAGGTGTCATTACTGGCTGGGAGAGGAGAGGGGGGGGTGTGAGGTGTCGTTACTGTGAGAGGAGAGGATGGGATGTGAGGTGTCGTTACTGGCTGGGAGAGGAGAGGAGGGGTGTGAGGTGTCGTTACTGGCTGGGAAAGGAGAGGATGTGAGGTGTCATTACTGGCTGGGGAGGGGTGTGAGGTGTCGTTACTGGCTGGGAGAGGAGGGGATCTGAGGTGTCATTACTGGGAGAGGAGAGGAGGGGATCTGAGGTGTCATTACTGGGAGAGGAGAGGAGGGGATGTGAGGTGTTGTTACTGGCTGGGAGAGGAGGGGGGTTGTGAGGTGTCGTTACTGGCTGGGAGAGGAGGGGTTGTGAGGTGTCGTTACTGGCTGAGTAGGAGGGGATCTGAGGTGTCATTACTGGGAGAGGAGAGGAGGGGATCTGAGGTGTCATTACTGGGAGAGGAGAGGAGGGGGTGTGAGGTGTCATTACTGGCTGAGTAGGAGGGGATGTGAGGTGTCATTACTGGGAGAGGAGAGGAGGGGATGTGAGGTGTCATTACTGGGAGAGGAGAGGAGGGGATGTGAGGTGTCATTACTGGCTGGGAGAGGAGGGGATGTGAGGTGTCGTTACTGGCTGGGAGAGGAGAGGAGAGGGTGTGAGGTGTCGTTACTGGCTGGGAGAGGAGAGGAGAGGATGTGAGGTGTCGTTACTGGCTGGGAGAGGAGGGGATGTGAGGTGTCGTTACTGGCTGGGAGAGGAGAGGAGAGGATGTGAGGTGTCGTTACCGGCTGGGAGAGGAGAGGATGTGAGGTGTCGTTACTGGCTGGGAGAGGAGAGGATGTGAGGTGTCGTTACTGGCTGGGAGGGGAGAGGATGTGAGGTGTCGTTACTGGCTGGGAGAGGAGAGGATGTGAGGTGTCGTTACTGGCTGGGAGAGGAGGGGATGTGAGGTGTCATTACTGGCTGGGAGAGGAGAGGATGTGAGGTGTCGTTACTGGCTGGGAGAGGAGAGGAGAGGGTGTGAGGTGTCGTTACTGGCTGGGAGAGGAGAGGATGTGAGGTGTCGTTACTGGCTGGGAGAGGAGAGGAGAGGGTGTGAGGTGTCGTTACTGGTTGGGAGAGGAGAGGATGTGAGGTGACGTTACTGGCTGGGAGAGGAGAGGATGTGAGGTGTCGTTACTGGCTGGGAGAGGAGAGGAGAGGGTGTGAGGTGTCGTTACTGGCTGGGAGAGGAGGGGATGAGGCAGAGGGTAAAAGAAGCAGGATGCTGAGAGGGGTTGTCACTGTCAGATAGAGAGGGTGAGGCGCTGACGGAGCAGCGGTCATGGGGCCAGTGGGACCTGAGGGAGGAGAGGAGCCGGAGGCTGTCAAGGGAGCGGGCAACGGACCCTGGAGGCCAGAGCTGAACCCCGGAAAACCAGTTACACCGGCGGCAGAGACATGAGAGGAGGGGGCGTAGAAGAAGCAGTATGCTGAAAGAGACAGGCCAAGATATGCTGAGAGAATGCCGGCCTGCTGGGCCATTGGGGGGAGCTAAAGCTGCAGGGACGTAGGCTTGTTCAAATGCCAACTGCGAGGAGAAGTCATGTCCGGAGCTCAGTTGGTAGAGCATGGCGCTTGTAATGCCAGGGTAGTGGGTTCGATCCC
>NC_060184.1:80087658-80095158 GCF_021184085.1 Oncorhynchus gorbuscha
CATAATTATAGTTTACGACTCAAATAATCACAACGTGCAACGATACAAATATCAGAGAGAGAAACTCAAAGGCAAATGAAGTCAAATTCATGTGAGTACAACAGACGAATACTACCTATTCAAACAGAATATTCCATCCTGCATTCAATTTATGACTCACTCCCACTGCCATATTAAAACACAATAAACCCCAAACAACTAATATTTGTTTTTGTTTCTTCCCTGGAAGTGTAGCTCTTTGAAATACAAACCAGCTGCTCTCCTCCTTCAACGTTGGCGCTGTGAAATCTAAAGTGACAAAGCGTCGCCTTGGGTCTCGACTCCCTCTCTCCTCTAACCTGCTACCCAGCACAGATGTTTCAGTTATTTACCACATGGGGGTTCTACTGTTGTGTGTTTAATGCATCAGCGTCTCGGTGCTGTAATTAAGGCATATTACCCATAGAAGGATCTGTTACTCTGGAGAGAGGAGAGCTCCATCATCCAACCCCACGTTCTTCGCAGACCACCTTGACCGCTTCTAAAATGGCAGCCATTTTCCTACACAGTGCACTACTTTTGACCCGGAGCAATATGGGTCTTATAGTTCGTAGGTCAGTCTTGCTTCAGGAACTGATTTGCCAACGGAGAAGTTAAGAGAGGTCGTAGTGGGTGACACTCACTGACACTAAAATGTCACCTGGACTTTGTTCGCTAGCTCCGTAGCGGGCCTCTCCCCCCATGGCAGTTCCCAGCCTTTCAAACTGGTCTCAGAGCGTTTTGTATCATTCTGTACGTAAATCAGGAACACTTCATTTAGTATGGTCTGTTACGTTTGGTATGGTTTCATAAAACAGTTGATTCCTTAAGGCAAAAAACGAAAGGAGGTTGGTTGGTTCGGGGTGGATTGGTAGGCGTATAAGGCGAACGTTTAGCAACCCAAAGGTTGTGAGTTAGAATCGCATCGCCAGACAACTTTAGCATTTTATCTAATTAGCATATTATTTTAACTACTGACTACTTTTTAGATACTATACAACTACTTAACATGTTAGCCAACCCTTCCCCAGGCCCTAACCCTGTTAGCTAACCCTTCCCTTAAACCTAACTCCTAAACTTAACCTAAACTAACCTTAACCCAAAACCCTAACCCCTGGCCTAGCTAACATTAGCGAGCTCGCTAACATTAGCGGGTTAGTCTGTCCTGGGTTAGTCTGTCCTGGGTTAGTCTGTCCTGGGTTAGTCTGTCCTGGACTAGTCTGTCCTGGACTAGTCTGTCCTGGGTTAGTCTATCCTGGGTTAGTCTGTCCTGGACTAGTCTGTCCTGGGGGTCCTGACTAGTCTGTCCTGGACTAGTCTGTTCTGGGTTAGTCTGTCCTGGACTAGTCTGTCCTGGGTTAGTCTGTCCTGGACTAGTCTGTCCTGGGTTAGTTTATCCTGGGGTCTGTCCTGGACATCTGTCCTGGGTTCATCTGTCCTGGGTTAGTCTGTCCTGTTAGTCCGTCCTGGGTTAGTCTGTCCTGGGTTAGTCTGTCCTGGGTTCATCTGTCCTGGGTTCATCTGTCCCTGGTTGGTCTGTCCTGGGTTAGTCTGTCCTGGGTTAGTCTGTCCTTGACTAGTCTGTCTTGGGTTAGTCTGTCCTGAAACAACAAAATATGAATTTGTCTCATTGTGTTGTGGGACATTGCAATGGCAAACACAGTCCCAGTCCCAGCCCCAGTCCCAGTGCGTAGCATAGCATAGCGTGACAACAATCTGACAACAGTACTTTCATGTTGAAGGACGTATGGCTTAATAATTATGTGCAGAACCTCATCTGCCAATGCCATGAGTGTTACATTCGAAAAATCTGATAGTTGCTGTTGAAATTATACAAAAGGGAACCATACTGCTTCATGGAAAATTACCAGTATTATCATTCACCTCCTTAAAATGCACAATTTGTTTTACAGGCAGGGAGGGAGGGTTCTTTCTCCTAAATAAAGTATTCTGGTCTATTCATAGCTCAATGAGTTTGTTCAATAAAGTGTTGTGGATCGGAACAGTCTTTTTGAAGTTTCTTTGGTGTTCAAACAAGTTTCAGTAAAAAATAAGCAGATGAGGTTCTGCACATAAAAAAATAAGCCCAGTGTTGTTTCAAATCAACTCTTCTAGAGATAGGCTTATGTCTCTTGTTGTGAATAACCAACATGTTAAAAACCAATGCAGTTATTTATTTTCATTCTTGTTGAATAAATAAAACCATCCCTACAAAGCATTAACATAATCCTGTGTAGCATGTCGTTCTCTGTCTCTGAAGCATATATCTTTTTGGCGCACCGATCCTTTTAGCCGGATCATTTTCGTCAACATCCGGTGAATTGCAGAGCGCCAAATTCAAATGAAATTACTAAAAATATTTAATTTTCATGAAATCACAAGTGCAATATAGGAAAACATAGGTTAGCTTGTTGTTAATCCACCTGGCATGTCAGATAAAAAAAAGCTTTAAAGCAAACGCTTTCCAAGCGTTTATGTTAGGACATCTCTCTCAGCAGACAAAACATTACAAACAGCTATCAGCAAAGTAGATTGGTCACGAAAGTCAGAAAAGCAATAAAATGAATCGCTTACCTTTGATGATCTTCGGATGTTTGCACTCACGAGACTCCCAGTTACACAATACATGTTCCCTTTGTTCCATAAAGATGATTTTTATATCCAAAATACCTCCATTTGGTTGGCGCGATATGTTCAGAAATCCACAGGCTCGAGCCGTCACGATGGGGCAGACGAAAATTCCAAATAGTATCCGTAAAGTTCGTAGAAACATGTCAAACGTTTTTTTAAATCAATCCTCAGGTTGTTTTTACAATAAATAATTGATAATATTTCAACCAGACTGTAGCTTCTTCAATAGGAGAGAGAGCGAAAATGTCTGCTGCAAGCTGTTGCTCATGCAAAACTCTGCTGGCACCCAGCCATCCACTGACGCAAAATGATCTTTCTTGCTCGTTTTTCGGAATAAAAGCCTGAAACTACGTCTAAAGACTGTTCACACCATGTGGAAGCCATAGGGAAAGGAATCTGATTGATATTCCTTGAAATGGAGGGAAGGCATGCAATGGAACAGAAAGGTTTCAGGAAAAACAACACTTCCTGGTTGGATTTTCCTCAGGTTTTCGCCTGCAATATCAGTTCTTTTATACTCACAGACAATATTTTTTTACAGTTTTGGAAACCTTAGAGTGTTTTCTATCCTAATCTGATAATTATATGCATATTCTAGATTCTGGGCCTGAGAAATAGGCAGTTTCATTTGGGTATGTTTTTCATCCAAAATACTGCACTAAAATACTGCACTACTGCAATACTCAAGAGGATATAATTCTCTGAAGCATGTAGTTATCTGTCTCTGAAGCATATCATTCTCTGAAGCATGTCTTTCTCTGTCTCTGAAGCATATCATTCTGTGAAGCATGTTTTCTCTGTCTCTGAAGCATATCATTCTCTGAAGCATGTCTTTCTCTGTCTCTGAAGCATATCATTCTGTGAAGCATGTCTTTCTCTGTCTCTGAAGCATATCATTCTGTGAAGCATGTCTTTCTCTGTCTCTGAAGCATGTCAATTTCTGAAGCATGTCGTTTCTCTCTCTCTGAAGCATGTAGTTCTCTGTCTCTGAAGCATATCTTTCTCTGTCTCTGAAGCATATAATTATCTGAAGAATGTTATTCTCTATCTCTAAAGCATGTCGTTCTCTGTCTCTGAAGCATGTTGTTCTCTGTCTCTGAACGATGTCGTTCTCTGTCTCTGAAGCACGTCGTTCTCTGTCTCTGAAGCACGTCGTTCTCTGTCTCTGAACGATGTCGTTCTCTGTCTCTGAAGCATGTTGTTCTCTGTCTCTGAAGCACGTCGTTCTCTGTCTCTGAAGCACGTCGTTCTCTGTCTCTGAAGCACGTCGTTCTCTGTCTCTGAAGCATGTCGTTCTCTGTCTCTGAAGCATGTAGTTATCTGTCTCTGAAGCATGTCGTTCTCTGTCTCTGAAGCATGTAGTTATCTGTCTCTGAAGCACGTCGTTCTCTGTCTCTGAAGCACGTCGTTCTCTGTCTCTGAAGCATGTCGTTATCTGTCTCTGAAGCATGTCGTTCTCTCTCTGAAGCATGTCGTTCTCTGTCTCTGAAGCACGTCGTTCTCTGTCTCTGAAGCACGTCATTCTCTGTCTCTGAAGCATGTCGTTCTCTGTCTCTGAAGCATGTCGTTCTCTGTCTCTGAAGCATGTCGTTCTCTGTCTCTGAAGCATGTCGTTCTCTGTCTCTGAAGCATGTCGTTCTCTGTCTCTGAAGCACGTCGTTCTCTGTCTCTGAAGCATGTAGTTATCTGTCTCTGAAGCATGTCGTTCTCTGTCTCTGAAGCATGTCGTTCTCTCTCTCTGAACGATGTCGTTCTCTGTCTCTGAAGCACGTCGTTCTCTGTCTCTGAACGATGTTGTTCTCTGTCTCTGAAGCATGTCGTTCTCTGTCTCTGAAGCACGTCGTTCTCTGTCTCTGAAGCACGTCGTTCTCTGTCTCTGAAGCATGTCGTTCTCTGTCTCTGAAGCACGTCGTTCTCTGTCTCTGAAGCACGTCGTTCTCTGTCTCTGTTTCTTAATTGATATTCACCACCTTGTATCATTTCCCCTGGTCTTAACACCGATGATGACACTGCTTTCCAAATCCCAATCATTTACATTCCTGCAAACAGACCGACCAACCGCTTTTCATGTCAGCACAAACTACACAGTGAATTCCCTCTAATAGCGCATATCAATTCTGATTAAAAAAAGACGTAGGGACTTTGAGAGGAGAGGAGTTGGATAACTGAACCAGGGAGTACGATGATGTATCAGAGTGTCTAACAGGCCTGGTAAACAGCACCATATGAGTGATTAGGACCATGTGGAAGTGTCTATAGGTTGTGTCCCATATGGGAATGTGTCCCCTTAAATAGTGCACTACTTTTGACCAGAAACCAGAGCCCTATGTTCAAAAGTAGTGTACTTTTTAGGGAACAGGGTGCCAATTGCGATTCAACCTACGTGCCCTAGGGAGTTAGAGTGGGCCAAAACGCATCAGGGTTTAGGGGTGGATGACAGTGTACTTGCTCCACCTCAGGATTCCTAGGTCATTAAGGGCTTAGTGTCCCAAATTGATTTTTCAGTCACTGCTCTCTTGGATGCAGACAGGCTCTAGACTAGGAGAGGCCCAATGAGAAGTCAGTCTCTAGTCTAGCAGAGGCCCAATGAGAAGTCAGTCTCTAGTCTAGCAGAGGCCCAATGAGAAGTCAGTCTCTAGTCTAGGAGAGGCCCAATGAGAAGTCCGTCTCTAGTCTAGCAGAGGCACAATGAGAAAGTCAGTTGTGCAGAGGATGAGGGTTCTAGTCTAGCAGAGGATGAGAAACCAATAGCAGAGAATGAAATGTTCTAGTCTAGGAGAGGCCCAATGAGAAGTCCGTCTCTAGTCTAGGAGAGGCCCAATGAGAAGACAGTTGTGTAGGATAGGGTTCTAGTCTAGGAGAGAACCAATGAGAAGAAATGTTCTAGTCTTGGAGAGACCCAATGAGAAGAAATGTTCTAGTCTAGAAGAGGCCCAATGAAGAAGAAAGGTTCTAGTCTAGGAGAGAACCAATGAGAAGAAATGTTCTAGTCTAGGAGAGACCCAATGAGAAGAAATGTTCTAGTCTAGAAGAGAACCAATGAGAAGAAATGTTCTAGTCTAGGAGAGAACCAATGAGAAGAAATGTTCTAGTCTAGGAAAGGACCAATGAGAAGAAATGTTCTAGTCTAGGAGAGAACAATGAGAAACACTAGGGAAGTATGGTGTCTCGCTGTTAGTGTGGTGTATCCCTGGATGTGTGGTGCCTCCCTGGTTGTGTGGTGCCTCCCTGGTTGTGTGGTGCCTCCCTGGTTGTATGGTGTCTCCCTGTTGTGAGGTGTCTACTTGGTTATGTGGTGTCTCCCTGGTTGTGTGGTGTCTCCCTGGTTGTGTGGTGTCTCCCTGGTTGTGTAGTGTCTCCCTGGTTGTGTGGTGTCTCCTGCTTGTGTGGTGTCTCCTGCTTGTGTGGTGTCTCCTGGTTGTGTAGTGCCTCCCTGGTTGTGTGGTGCCTCCTTGGTTTTGTGGTGTCTCTCTGTTAGTGTGGTGTCTACTTGGTTATGTAGTGTCTCCCTGTTGTGAGGTGTCTACTTGGTTATGTGGTGTCTCCTGGTTGTGTGGTGTCTCCCTGGTTGTGTAGTGTCTCCCTGGTTGTGTGGTGCCTCCCTGGTTTTATGGTGTCTCTCTGTTAGTGTGGTGTCTTCTTGGTTATGTAGTGTCTCCCTGTTGTGAGGTATCTACTTGGTGCCTCCCTTTGTGTGGTGTCTCCTGGTTGTTTGGTGTCTCCCTGGTTGTGTAGTGTCTCCCTGGTTGTGTGGTGTCTCCCTGGTTGTGTAGTGTCTATCTGGTTGTGTGGTGTCTCCTTGTTAGTGTGGTGCCTCCCTGGTTGTGTGGTGTCTCCTTGTTAGTGTGGTGTCTCACTGGTTGTGTGGTGTCTCCTGGTTGTGTGGTGCCTCCTGGTTGTGTGGTGTCTCCCTGGATGTGTGATGCCTCCCTGGTTGTGTGGTGTCTCCCTGGTTGTGTGGTGCCTCCCTGGTTGTGTGGTGCCTCCCTGGTTGTGTGGTGTCTCCCTGCTTGTGTGGTGTCTCCCTGCTTGTGTGGTGTCTCCCTGGTTGTGTAGTGCTTCCCTGGTTGTGTGGTGCCTCCTTGGTTTTGTGGTGTCTCTCTGTTAGTGTGGTGTCTACTTGGTTATGTAGTGTCTCCCTGTTGTGAGGTGTCTACTTGGTTATGTGGTGTCTCCCTGGTTGTGTGGTGTCTCCCTGGTTGTGTAGTGTCTCCTGGTTGTGTGGTGCCTCCCTGGTTTTGTGGTGTCTCTCTGTTAGTGTGGTGTCTCCCTGGTTGTGTAGTGTCTCCCTGGTTGTTTGGTGTCTCCCTGGTTGTGTAGTGTCTCCCTGGTTGTGTGGTGTCTCCTGGTTGTGTAGTGTCTCTCTGGTTGTGTGGTGTCTCCTTGTTAGTGTGGTGCCTCCCTGGTTGTGTGGTGTCTCCCTGGATGTGTGGTGCCTCCTGGTTGTGTGGTGCCTCCCTGGTTGTGTGGTGTCTCCCTGGTTATGCAGTGTCTCTCTGGTTGTGTGGTGTCTCCTTGTTAGTGTGGTGCCTCCCTGGTTGTGTGGTGCCTCCTTGGTTTTGTGGTGTCTCTCTGTTAGTGTGGTGTCTACTTGGTTATGTAGTGTCTCCCTGGTTGTGTAGTGTCTCCCTGGTTGTGTGGTGCCTCCCTGGTTGTGTGGTGCCTCCCTGGTTGTGTAGTGTCTCCCTGGTTATGTAGTGCCTCCCTGGTTGTGTAGTGTCTCCCTGGTTGTGTGGTGTCTACTTGGTTATGTAGTGTCTCCCTGGTTGTGTGGTGTCTCCCTGGTTGTGTGGTGCCTCCCTGGTGTTGTGGTGCCTCCCTGGTTGTGTGGTGCCTCCTGGTTGTGTAGTG
>NC_060184.1:80100158-80147658 GCF_021184085.1 Oncorhynchus gorbuscha
GGCTACATCTGTCTGGCAGACACAGGGTGCATCCTGAATGGAACCCTACTCTATGGGCCCTGGTCAAAAGTAGTGCACTACGTAGGGAATAGGGTGTCAATTGAGACGCTGATCCTCAAAAGTAGCGATGGCTGAAAGAGGAAATGCTTGAGGATGAGAATGACTCGTTGGGTGGAATGTGGCGGCGCTTGGGTCGACACAGCGCCGGTGATGCAACACGCCATAGGTTGACAGGGGTCACTGCCAAACGAGACCCGGAGGCTTTCGTCATTATTTCTGGACTCCTCCTCCTCCTCCTCTTTTCTCTTCCTCCATTTGTACTTGAGTGAAGGAAAGAGAATGAAGCAAAATGAGAGAGAGAGAGAGAGAGAGAGAGAGAGAGAGAGAGAGAGAGAGAGAGAGAGAGAGAGAGAGACCTCCTGAGAGAGAGAGCGGGAGAGAGAGAGAGAAGAGGGAGAGAGAGAGAGAGAGAGAGAGAGAGAGAGAGAGAGAGAGAGAGAGAGAGAGAGAGAGGGAGAGAGAGAGAGAGAGAGAGAGAGAGAGAGAGAGAGAGAGGGAGAGAGAGGGAGAGAGAGAGAAAGAGAGAGAGAGAGAGAGAGCGGGAGAGGGAGAGAGAGAGAGAGAGAGAGAGAGAGAGAGAGAGAGAGAGAGCGGGAGAGGGAGAGTGAGAGAAAGAGGAAGAGAGAGAGAGAGAGAGAGAGAGACAGATAGACAGATAGACAGAGAGACAGAGAGAGAGAGAGAGAGAGAGAGAGAGAGAGAGAGAGAGAGACTAGCCCGCCCCAGAGTCATAGAGAATGGAATGGGAGCTAACTGAGAGAGAGAGAAAGAAAGAAAAAGAGAGAAAGCTAGCCTAGCAGTTACCATATACAGGAGGTGATGCTGAACTAAAGCCCTGCTACCTAATACTCAGTGGCAGCTCACTCAGTCCCAGACTGGTCCTGGGTCCTGTGGGGCCTCCATGGCCCTGCACGGCCCTCCACAGCCAGGCTAGCTCAGACTAGGAGCAGCGTTCCACATGGCACCCTACTCCCTGTATAGTGCACTATTTTTGACCAGATCCCTTGTTAAAACTAGTGCACTACGTAGAATAGGGTTCCATTTGTGGCTCGAACCAGCTGTCATCTTTCTAATGATTTCTTTATTTTTCAGGAAAAGCTTGTAGCTAGGGGAAACGGACCGCTTCCGGATCGGGGGGAAACCCGACGCTGACGTTGGGCCGACACTGGACCGGCCTCGTCTGCTGCCTCGTCACCAGGGACGCTCTTTCATCCCGCTTGTGTTTCTTTCTCCCTTTATCCACACAGTCATCAGTATCGGCCTCTCTTTCAAGGCTGGGCCCTCTGGGGGCGGGGGGGGGGGGAGGGTAGATTTACCAAGGACTCAGAATGTGTGTTTCCTTCTGCCGCCAGATGATAAGGGAGCGGTTGGATTTGACTCTTTGTGGATGTGTTAATGTAATTCTTCACAATGATATTGGTGATTACTGTTTGATTAAATTATGTTTTTGACAGATTTAATTTCTTGTACGACGATGGTTTTGAATCATTCTATATATATATATAGCTAGAAGACTCCCCTTCAAATGAATGGATTCGGCTATTTTAGTCAAACCCGTTGCTGTCAGATGTATAAAATTGAGCACAGAGCCATGCAGTCTCCATAGACAAACATTGGCAGTAGAATGGCCCGGACTGAAGAGCGCAGTGACTTTCAACGTGGCACCGTCATAGGATGCCACCTTTCCAACCTGTCAGTTTGCCCAGTTTCTGCCCGACCTTAGCTGCCCCGGTCAACTGTAAGTGCTGTTATTGTGAAGTTGAAACTTATAGGAGCAACAACGGCTCAGCCGCAAAGTGGTAGGCCACAAAAGCTAACAAGAACGGGCCCGTCGAGTGCTGAAGCCTGTAAACATCCTCTGTTCTCGGTTGCAACCCTCACTACCGAGCTCCAAACTGCCTTTGGGAAGCAACCTCAGCACAAGAACAGTTCGTTGGGAGCTTCATGAAATGGGTTTCCATGGCCGAGCAGCACAAGAACTTAAATAATCCCCCTCCTCACCTTGACCCCCCCCCCCAACAACAACAAAAATAACTTTGAGAATTGTACTTACTATGCATGTGATACGTGGTTGTCCCACCTTGCTGTCTGAAGATGAATACACTAAGTGTCTCTGGATAAGAGGTTCTGCTAAATGACTCACTACTGTAGTGTCTCTGGATCAGAGAGTCTGTTAAATGACTCACTACTGTAAGTGTCTCTGGATCAGAGAGTCTGTAAATGACTCACTACTGTAGTGTCTCTGGATCAGAGAGTCTGTTAAATGACTCACTACTGTAAGTGTCTCTGGATAAGAGAGTCTGTTAAATGACTCACTACTGTAGTGTCTCTGGATCAGAGAGTCTGCTAAATGACTCACTACTGTAGTGGCTCTGGATCAGAGAGTCTGTTAAATGACTAATATACTTTGTTATCATCTAAGTCTCTTCCAATTACATATTTTATTCTATGTGGCGATGTGTTTGAAACGTCAACAGTGTTGACTATGATATATTCACTAGTTAAAGATGATTTTCTATTCGTTTAGCCTATAGGTGGTTAAAACTATATTGTAATGTATCTGGTTCTGTGAGAGGCTGTGTCCCAAATGGCACCCTGTGGCCAAATGTAGTTCAATATTGGTGTGAGTGGGTTTGGGTTAACCCTCCCTGACCACGCTAACCCTCCCTGACCGCGCTAACCCTCCCTGACCACGCTAACCCTCCCTGACCACGCTAACCCTCCCTGACCACACTAACCCTCCCTGACCACGCTAACCCTCCCTGACCACGCTAACCCTCCCTGACCACGCTAACCCTCCCTGACCAGGCTAACCCTCCCTGACCACACTAACCCTCCCTGACCAGGCTAACCCTCCCTGACCACGCTAACCCTCCCTGACCACGCTAACCCTCCCTGACCGCGCTAACCCTCCCTGACCACGCTAACCCTTCCTGACCAGGCTAACCCTCCCTGACCACGCTAACCCTCCGTGACCACGCTAACCCTCCCTGACCACACTAACCCTCCCTGACCACGCTAACCCTCCCTGACCACGCTAACCCTCGCTGACCGCGCTAACCCTCCCTGACCACGCTAACCCTCCCTGACCGCGCTAACCCTCCCTGACCACGCTAACCCTCCGTGACCGCGCTAACCCTCCCTGACCACGCTAACCCTCCCACCACGCTAACCCTCCCTGACCACACTAACTAACCCTCCCTGACCACACTAACCCTCCCTGACCACGCTAACCCTCCGTGACCCTGACCACGCTAACCCTCCCTGACCACGCTAACCCTCCCTGACCACGCTAACCCTCCCTGACCACGCTAACCCTCCGTGACCACGCTAACCCTCCCTGACCACGCTAACCTTCCGTGACCACGCTAACCCTCCCTGACCACGCTGACCTTCCCTGACCACGCTGACCCTTACCCCAGTGAAAACAGCACAAATAACATTTTGGTCCCCACCTCCCAAGCCGCACGCCCCTCCCCTCCTCCGTCCACCCTAACAGAAACACAAACAAGGCCTTGAAGAGAAGCAAAACAC
Organism: Oncorhynchus gorbuscha; assembly: GCF_021184085.1. Taxonomy (NCBI): domain Eukaryota; kingdom Metazoa; phylum Chordata; class Actinopteri; order Salmoniformes; family Salmonidae; genus Oncorhynchus; species Oncorhynchus gorbuscha. The sequence goes on from NC_060184.1 coordinate 80,103,753, forward strand.
AAGACTCCCCAATCACCCCCCCCCCTTGTCCTCCTTTGTCTAGCTGAGCATAATCAGCCCCAACTCAGCTCCCCAAAAATAATAAAACCAGCCCCAACTCAGTTACCCCCAAATCATGAAACCAGCCCCCACTCAGCTCCCCCAAATCATGAAACCAGCCCCCACTCAGCTCCCCCAAATCATAAAACCAGCCCCCACTCAGCTCCCCCCAAATCATGAAACCAGCGCCCAATCAGCTCCCCAAATCATGAAACCAGCGCCCACTCAGCTCCCCCAAATCATGAAACCAGCGCCCAATCAGCTCCCCCAAATCATGAAACCAGCGCCAAATCATGAAACCAGCGCCCACTCAGCTCCCCCAAATCATGAAACCAGCGCCCACTCAGCTCCCCCAAATCATGAAACCAGCGCCCACTCAGCTCCCCCAAATCATGAAACCAGCGCCCACTCAGCTCCCCCAAATCATGAAACCAGCGCCCACTCAGCTCCCCCCAAATCATGAAACCAGCGCCCACTCAGCTCCCCCAAATCATGAAACCAGCGCCCACTCAGCTCCCCCAAATCATGAAACCAGCGCCCACTCAGCTCCCCCAAATCATGAAACCAGCGCCCACTCAGCTCCCCCAAATCATGAAACCAGCGCCCACTCAGCTCCCCAAATCATGAAACCAGCGCCCACTCAGCTCCCCCCAAATCATGAAACCAGCGCCCACTCAGCTCCCCCAAATCATGAAACCAGCGCCCACTCAGCTCCCCCAAATCATGAAACCAGCGCCCACTCAGCTCCCCCCAAATCATGAAACCAGCGCCCACTCAGCTCCCCCAAATCATGAAACCAGCGCCCACTCAGCTCCCCCAAATCATGAAACCAGCGCCCACTCAGCTCCCCCAAATCATGAAACCAGCGCCCACTCAGCTCCCCCAAATCATGAAACCAGCGCCCACTCAGCTCCCCCAAATCATGAAACCAGCGCCCACTCAGCTCCCCCAAATCATGAAACCAGCGCCCACTCAGCTCCCCCAAATCATGAAACCAGCGCCCAATCAGCTCCCCCAAATCATGAAACCAGCGCCCACTCAGCTCCCCCAAATCATGAAACCAGCGCCCACTCAGCTCCCCCAAATCATGAAACCAGCGCCCAATCAGCTCCCCCAAATCATGAAACCAGCGCCCACTCAGCTCCCCCAAATCATGAAACCAGCGCCCACTCAGCTCCCCCAAATCATGAAACCAGCGCCCACTCAGCTCCCCCAAATCATGAAACCAGCGCCCACTCAGCTCCCCCAAATCATGAAACCAGCGCCCACTCAGCTCCCCCAAATCATGAAACCAGCGCCCACTCAGCTCCCCCAAATCATGAAACCAGCGCCCACTCAGCTCCCCCAAATCATGAAACCAGCGCCCACTCAGCTCCCCCAAATCATGAAACCAGCGCCCACTCAGCTCCCCCAAATCATGAAACCAGCGCCCACTCAGCTCCCCCAAATCATGAAACCAGCGCCCACTCAGCTCCCCCAAATCATGAAACCAGCGCCCACTCAGCTCCCCCAAATCATGAAACCAGCGCCCACTCAGCTCCCCCAAATCATGAAACCAGCGCCCACTCAGCTCCCCCAAATCATGAAACCAGCGCCCACTCAGCTCCCCCAAATCATGAAACCAGCTCCCCCGCGCCCACTCAGCTCCCCCAAATCATGAAACCAGCGCCCACTCAGCTCCCCCAAATCATGAAACCAGCGCCCACTCAGCTCCCCCAAATCATGAAACCAGCGCCCACTCAGCTCCCCCAAATCATGAAACCAGCGCCCACTCAGCTCCCCCAAATCATGAAACCAGCGCCCACTCAGCTCCCCCAAATCATGAAACCAGCGCCCACTCAGCTCCCCCAAATCATGAAACCAGCGCCCACTCAGCTCCCCCAAATCATGAAACCAGCGCCCACTCAGCTCCCCCAAATCATGAAACCAGCGCCCACTCAGCTCCCCCAAATCATGAAACCAGCGCCCACTCAGCTCCCCCAAATCATGAAACCAGCGCCCACTCAGCTCCCCCAAATCATGAAACCAGCGCCCACTCAGCTCCCCCAAATCATGAAACCAGCGCCCACTCAGCTCCCCCAAATCATGAAACCAGCGCCCACTCAGCTCCCCCAAATCATGAAACCAGCGCCCACTCAGCTCCCCCAAATCATGAAACCAGCGCCCAATCAGCTCCCCCAAATCATGAAACCAGCGCCCACTCAGCTCCCCCAAATCATGAAACCAGCGCCCACTCAGCTCCCCCAAATCATGAAACCAGCGCCCACTCAGCTCCCCCAAATCATGAAACCAGCGCCCACTCAGCTCCCCCAAATCATGAAACCAGCGCCCACTCAGCTCCCCCAAATCATGAAACCAGCGCCCACTCAGCTCCCCCAAATCATGAAACCAGCGCCCACTCAGCTCCCCCAAATCATGAAACCAGCGCCCACTCAGCTCCCCCCAAATCATGAAACCAGCGCCCACTCAGCTCCCCCAAATCATGAAACCAGCGCCCACTCAGCTCCCCCAAATCATGAAACCAGCGCCCACTCAGCTCCCCCAAATCATGAAACCAGCGCCCACTCAGCTCCCCCAAATCATGAAACCAGCGCCCACTCAGCTCCCCCAAATCATGAAACCAGCGCCCACTCAGCTCCCCCAAATCATGAAACCAGCGCCCACTCAGCTCCCCCAAATCATGAAACCAGCGCCCACTCAGCTCCCCCAAATCATGAAACCAGCGCCCACTCAGCTCCCCCAAATCATGAAACCAGCGCCCACTCAGCTCCCCCAAATCATGAAACCAGCGCCCACTCAGCTCCCCCAAATCATGAAACCAGCGCCCACTCAGCTCCCCCAAATCATGAAACCAGCGCCCAATCAGCTCCCCCAAATCATGAAACCAGCGCCCACTCAGCTCCCCCAAATCATGAAACCAGCGCCCACTCAGCTCCCCCCAAATCAGCGCCCAAACCAGCGCCCACAATCAGCTCCCCCAAATCATGAAACCAGCGCCCACTCAGCTCCCCCAAATCATGAAACCAGCGCCCACTCAGCTCCCCCAAATCATGAAACCAGCGCCCACTCAGCTCCCCCAAATCATGAAACCAGCGCCCACTCAGCTCCCCCAAATCATGAAACCAGCGCCCACTGAAACCAGCGCCCAATCAGCTCCCCCAGATTTCTCATATCAGCTCCCTCGCTCATGTTTTCTCTCGGTATACAGAAAGGAGATCAGACTGATATTGGCAGAGAGTCTGTTAACATTCTTAGAAAATTAAAACATTTTCTTAACAAACAAAAACATTGTTCTATGTTTTGTTTTTTGTTCAACCAATGAACGGTAAAAATGCTGTTTACCATAATGTCACCCGAAGACAGAAAGAAAATTGTTTTTGTGTGTGTGTTTTGTGTGTGTGTGTGTGTGTGTGTGTGTGTGTGTGTGTGTGTGTGTGTGTGTGTGTGTTTATAACCGAGGTCTGTTCCCTCGTTGCAGTCAACCAGCAACTCTGGTTAAAATCAGCTGCGTAAACGTCGCTCCGCTCTGACAATGCCAACATACAATCTAAACTCCCCTTTAGATTTGATTCCTGCAAAACGACACAGAAGAACACAGCATCATAATGAGAGACAGACAGACCTACCAAACCAGACACAAACTATTTAGAAGTTCAGAATGTTGCTGGGTAAGTAGAAATGGTGTCCTTCAGAAACAGAACTCTTACTCTTGGGACTTAAAAAAAATAATGTTTTCACTACAGTGGTTGTAAGTCAGGGTCACTACAGTGGGCTGTATATCAGTGGGCTGTAAGTCAGTGGGCTGTAAATCAGTGGGCTGTAAGTCAGTGGGCTGTAAAATCAGGGTCACTACAGTGGGCTGTAAGTCAGTGGGCTGTAAATCAGGGTCACTACAGTGGGCTGTAAATCAGGGTCACTACAGTGGGCTGTAAGTCAGTGGGCTGTAAATCAGTGGGCTGTAAGTCAGTGGGCTGTAAGTCAGTGGGCTGTAAATCAGGGTCACTACAGTGGGCTGTAAATCAGGGTCACTACAGTGGGCTGTAAGTCAGGGTCACTACAGTGGGCTGTAAATCAGGGTCACTACAGTGGGCTGTAAATCAGGGTCACTACGGTGGGCTGTAAATCAGGGTCACTACAGTGGGCTGTAAATCAGGGTCAATACAGTGGGCTGTAAATCAGTGGGCTGTAAATCAGAGTCACTACAGTGGGCTGTAAATCAGGGTCACTACAGTGGGCTGTAAATCAGAGTCACTACAGTGGGCTGTAAATCAGGGTCACTACAGTGGGCTGTAAATCAGTGGGCTGTAAATCAGGGTCACTACAGTGGGCTGTAAATCAGTGGGCTGTAAATCCGGGTCACCACAGTGGGCTGTAAATCAGTGGGCTGTAAGTCAGGGTCACTACAGTGGGCTGTAAATCAGGGTCACTACAGTGGGCTGTAAATCAGGGTCACTACAGTGGGCTGTAAATCAGGGTCAATGCAGTGGGCTGTATATCAGGGTCACTACAGTGGGCTGTATATCAGGTCACTACAGTGGGCTGTAAATCAGGGTCACTACAGTGGGCTGTAAATCAGGGTCACTACAGTGGGCTGTGAATCAGTGGGCTGTAAATCAGAGTCACTACAGTGGGCTGTAAATCAGTGGGCTGTAAATCAGGGTCACTACAGTGGGCTGTAAATCAGTGGGCTGTAAATCAGGGTCACTACAGTGGGCTGTAAATCAGTGGGCTGTAAATCAGGGTCACTACAGTGGGCTGTAAATCAGTGGGCTGTAAATCAGGGTCACTACAGTGGGCTGTAAATCAGAGTCACTACAGTGGGCTGTAAATCAGGGTCAATACAGTGGGCTGTATATCAGTGGGCTGTAAATCAGTGGGCTGTAAATCAGGGTCACTACAGTGGGCTGTAAATCAGTGGGCTGTAAATCAGGGTCACTACAGTGGGCTGTAAATCAGGGTCACTACAGTGGGCTGTAAATCAGTGGGCTGTAAATCAGGGTCACTACAGTGGGCTGTAAATCAGAGTCACTACAGTGGGCTGTAAATCAGGGTCAATACAGTGGGCTGTAAATCAGTGGGCTGTAAATCAGGGTCACTACAGTGGGCTGTAAATCAGTGGGCTGTAAGTCAGGGTCAATACAGTGGGCTGTATATCAGTGGGCTGTAAATCAGGGTCACTACAGTGGGCTGTAAATCAGTGGGCTGTAAATCAGGGTCACTACAGTGGGCTGTAAATCAGTGTCATTACAGTGGGCTGTAAATCAGGGTCACTGCAGTGGGCTGTATATCAGTGGGCTGTAAATCAGGGTCACTACAGTGGGCTGTATATCAGTGGGCTGTAAATCAGGGTCACTACAGTGGGCTGTAAATCAGGGTCACTACAGTGGGCTGTAAATCAGAGTCACTACAGTGGGCTGTAAATCAGGGTCACTACAGTGGGCTGTAAATCAGTGGGCTGTAAATCAGGGTCACTACAGTGGGCTGTAAATCAGTGGGCTGTAAATCAGGGTCACTACAGTGGGCTGTAAATCAGTGGGCTGTAAATCAGGGTCACTACAGTGGGCTGTAAATCAGTGGGCTGTAAATCAGGGTCACTACAGTGGGCTGTAAATCAGTGGGCTGTAAATCAGGGTCACTACAGTGGGCTGTAAATCAGGAGTCACTACAGTGGGCTGTAAATCAGGGTCACTACAGTGGGCTGTATATCAGTGGGCTGTAAATCAGTGGGCTGTAAATCAGGGTCACTACAGTGGGCTGTAAATCAGTGGGCTGTAAATCAGGGTCACTACAGTGGGCTGTAAATCAGGTCACTACAGTGGGCTGTAAATCAGTGGGCTGTAAATCAGGGTCACTACAGTGGGCTGTAAATCTGTCAATCAGTGGGCTGTAAATCAGGGCTACAGTGGGCTGTAAATCAGTGGGCTGTAAATCAGGGTCACTACAGTGGGCTGTAAATCAGTGGGCTGTAAATCAGGGTCACTACAGTGGGCTGTAAATCAGTGGGCTGTAAATCAGGGTCACTACAGTGGGCTGTAAATCAGTGGGCTGTAAATCAGGGTCACTACAGTGGGCTGTAAATCAGAGTCACTACAGTGGGCTGTAAATCAGGGTCACTACAGTGGGCTGTATATCAGTGGGCTGTAAATCAGTGGGGTCACTACAGTGGGCTGTAAATCAGTGGGCTGTAAATCAGGGTCACTACAGTGGGCTGTAAATCAGGGTCACTACAGTGGGCTGTAAATCAAATCAGTGGGCTGTAAATCAGGGTCACTACAGTGGGCTGTAAATCAGTGGGCTGTAAATCAAATACAGTGGGCTGTAAATCAGTGGGCTGTAAATCAGGGTCACTACAGTGGGCTGTAAATCAGTGGGCTGTAAATCAGGGTCACTACAGTGGGTCACTCAGTGGGCTGTAAATCAGGGTCACTACAGTGGGCTCAGTGGGCTGTAAATCAGGGTCAATCAGTGGGCTGTATCAGGGTCACTCAGTGGGCTGTAAATCAGGTCACTACAGTGGGCTGTCAGGGTCATCAGTGGGCTGTAAATCAGGGTCACTACAGTGGGCTGTAAATCAGTGGGCTGTAAATCAGAGTCACTACAGTGGGCTGTAAATCAGTGGGGCTGTAAATCAGGGTCACTACAGTGGGCTGTAAATCAGTGGGCTGTAAATCAGGGTCACTACAGTGGGCTGTAAATCAGTGGGCTGTAAATCAGGGTCACTACAGTGGGCTGTAAATCAGTGGGCTGTAAATCAGGGTCACTACAGTGGGCTGTAAATCAGTGTCACTACAGTGGGCTGTAAAAATACAGTGGGCTGTAAATCAGGGTAAACAGTGGGCTGTAAATCAGGGTCAGTGGGCTGTAAATCAGTGGGCTGTAAATCAGGGTCACTACAGTGGGCTGTAAATCAGGGTCACTACAGTGGGCTGTAAAAGTGGGCTGTAAATCAGGGTCACTACAGTGGGCTGTAAATCAGGGTCACTACAGTGGGCTGTAAATCAGGGTCACTACAGTGGGCTGTAAATCAGTGGGCTGTAAATCAGGGTCACTACAGTGGGCTGTAAATCAGTGGGCTGTAAATCAGGGTCACTACAGTGGGCTGTAAATCAGTGGGCTGTAAATCAGGGTCACTACAGTGGGCTGTAAATCAGTGGGCTGTAAATCAGGTCACTACAGTGGGCTGTAAATCAGTGGGCTGTAAATCAGGGTCACTACAGTGGGCTGTAAATCAGGGTCACTACAGTGGGCTGTAAATCAGTGGGCTGTAAATCAGGGTCACTATCAGTGGGCTGTAAATCAATCAGTGGGCTGTAAATCAGGGTCACTACAGTGGGCTGTAAATCAGGGTCACTACAGTGGGCTGTAAATCAGGGTCACTACAGTGGGCTGTAAATCAGTGGGCTGTAAATCAGGGTCACTACAGTGGGCTGTCAGGGTCATCAGTGGGCTGTAAATCAGTGGGCTGTAAATCAGGTCACTACAGTGGGCTGTAAATCAACTACAGTGGGCTGTAAATCAGAGTCACTACAGTGGGCTGTAAATCAGGGTCACTACAGTGGGCTGTAAATCAGGGTCACTACAGTGGGCTGTAAATCAGTGGGCTGTAAATCAGGTCACTACAGTGGGCTGTAAATCAGGGTCACTACAGTGGGCTGTAAATCAGGTCACTACAGTGGGCTGTAAATCAGTGGGCTGTAAATAAATGTAAATCAGGGTCACTACAGTGGGCTGTAAATCAGTGGGCTGTAAATCAGGGTCACTACAGTGGGCTGTAATCATGGGCTGTAAATCAGGGTCACTACAGTGGGCTGTATATCAGTGGGCTGTAAATCAGTGTCACTACAGTGGGCTGTAAATCAGGGTCACTACAGTGGGCTGTAAATCAGGGTCACTACAGTGGGCTGTAAATCAGTCAGGGTCATACAGTGGGCTGTAAATCAGGGTCACTACAGTGGGCTGTAAATCAGTGGGCTGTAAATCAGGTCACTACAGTGGGCTGTAAATCAGTGGGCTGTAAATCAGGGTCACTACAGTGGGCTGTAAATCAGGGTCACTACAGTGGGCTGTAAATCAGGGTCAATACAGTGGGCTGTAAATCAGTGGGCTGTAAATCAGGGTCACTACAGTGGGCTGTAAATCAGTGGGCTGTAAATCAGGTCACAGTGGGCTATCAGTGGGCTGTAAATCAGGGTCACTACAGTGGGCTGTAAATCAGTGGGCTGTAAATCAGGGTCACTACAGTGGGCTCATCAGTGGGCTGTAAATCAGGGTCACTCAGTGGGCTGTATATCAGTGGGCTGTAAATCAGGGTCACTACAGTGGGCTGTATATCAGTGGGCTGTAAATCAGGGTCACTACAGTGGGCTGTAAATCAGTGGGCTGTAAATCAGTGTCACTACAGTGGGCTGTATATCAGTGGGCTGTAAATCAGGGTCACTACAGTGGGCTGTAAATCAGTGTCACTACAGTGGGCTGTAAATCAGTGGGCTGTAAATCAGGGTCACTACAGTGGGCTGTAAATCAGTGGTCACTAAGTGGGCTGTAAATCAGTGGGCTGTAAGTCAGGGTCACTACAGTGGGCTGTATATCAGTGGGCTGTAAGTCAGGGTCACTACAGTGGGCTGTAAATCAGTGGGCTGTAAGTCAGGGTCACTACAGTGGGCTGTAAATCAGAGTCACTACAGTGGGCTGTAAATCAGGGTCACTACAGTGGGCTGTAGTAAATCAGGGTCACTTCAGTGGGCTGTAAATCAGAGTCACTACAGTGGGCTGTAAATCAGTGGGATGTAAATCAGGGTCACTACAGTGGGCTGTTAATCAGTGGGCTGTAAATCAGAGTCACTACAGTGGGCTGTAAATCAGGGTCACTTCAGTGGGCTGTAAATCAGGGCCACTACAGTGGGCTGTGAATCAGGGTCACTACAGTGGGCTGTAAATCAGTGGGCTGTAAATCAGTGTCACTACAGTGGGCTGTAAATCAGGGTCACTACAGTGGGCTGTAAATCAGTGTGCTATAAATCAGAGTCACTACAGTGGGCTGTAAATCAGGGTCACTACAGTGGGCTGTAAATCAGAGTCACTACAGTGGGCTGTAAATCAGGGTCACTACAGTGGGCTGTACATCAGGGTCACTACAGTGGGCTGTAAATCAGTGGGCTGTAAATCAGAGTCACTACAGGGGGCTGTAAATCAGGGTCACTACAGTGGGCTGTAAATCAGTGTCACTACAGTGGGCTGTAAATCAGTGGGCTGTAAATCAGTGTCACTACAGTGGGCTGTAAATCAGGGTCACTACAGTGGGCTGTAAATCAGTGGGCTGTAAATCAGGGTCACTACAGTGGGCTGTATATCAGTGGGCTGTAAATCAGGGTCACTACAGTGGGCTGTATATCAGTGGACTGTAAATCAGTGTCACTACAGTGGGCTGTAAATCAGGGTCACTACAGTGGGCTGTAAATCAGTGGGCTGTAAGTCAGGGTCACTACAGTGGGCTGTATATCAGTGGGCTGTAAGTCAGGGTCACCACAGTGGGCTGTAAATCAGGGTCACTACAGTGGGCTGTAAATCAGTGGGCTGTAAATCAGATTCACCACAGTGGGCTGTAAATCAGTGGGCTGTAAATCAGGGTCACTACAGTGGGCTGTAAATCAGGGTCACTACAGTGGGCTGTAAATCAGAGTCTCTACAGTGGGCTGTAAATCAGTGGGCTGTAAATCAGGGTCACTACAGTGGGCTGTAAATCAGAGTCAGGGTCAGTACAGTGGGCTGTAAATCAGGGTCACTACAGTGGGCTGTAAATCAGGGTCACTACAGTGGGCTGTATATCAGTGGGCTGTAAATCAGGGTCACTACAGTGGGCTGTATATCAGTGGGCTGTAAATCAGGGTCACTACAGTGGGCTTTATTTCAGTGGGCTGTAAATCAGGGTCACTACAGTGGGCTGTAAATCAGTGTCACTACAGTGGGCTGTAAATCTGTGGGCTGTAAATCAGTGTCAGTACAGTGGGCTGTATATCAGTGGGCTGTAAATCAGTGTCACTACAGTGGGCTGTAAATCAGTGGGCTGTAAATCAGGGTCACTACATTGGGCTGTAAATCAGTTTCACTACAGTGGGCTGTAAATCAGTGGGATGTAAATCAGGGTCACTACAGTGGGCTGTTAATCAGTGGGCTGTAAATCAGAGTCACTACAGTGGGCTGTAAATCAGGGTCACTACAGTGGGCTGTAAATCAGGGCCACTACAGTGGGCTGTGAATCAGGGTCACTACAGTGGGCTGTAAATCAGTGGGCTGTAAATCAGTGTCACTACAGTGGGCTGTAAATCAGGGTCACTACAGTGGGCTGTAAATCAGGGTAACTACAGTGAGTGTATATCAGTGGGCTGTAAATCAGGGTCACTACAGTGGGCTGTAAATCAGAGTCACTACAGTGGGCTGTAAATCAGGGTCACTACAGTGGGCTGTAAATCAGGGTCACTACAGTGGGCTGTAAATCAGTGGGCTGTAAATCAGAGTCACTACAGTGGGCTGTAAATCAGGGTCACTACAGTGGGCTGTAAATCAGTGTCACTACAGTGGGCTGTAAATCAGTGGGCTGTAAATCAGTGTCACTACAGTGGGCTGTAAATCAGGGTCACTACAGTGGGCTGTAAATCAGTGGGCTGTAAATCAGGGTCACTACAGTGGGCTGTATATCAGTGGGCTGTAAATCAGGGTCACTACAGTGGGCTGTATATCAGTGGACTGTAAATCAGTGTCACTACAGTGGGCTGTAAATCAGTGGGCTGTAAATCAGTGGGCTGTAAATCAGTGTCACTACAGTGGGCTGTATATCAGTGGGCTGTAAGTCAGGGTCACCACAGTGGGCTGTAAATCAGGGTCACTACAGTGGGCTGTAAATCAGTGGGCTGTAAATCAGAGTCACCACAGTGGGCTGTAAATCAGTGGGCTGTAAATCAGGGTCACTACAGTGGGCTGTAAATCAGGGTCACTACAGTGGGCTGTAAATCAGAGTCACTACAGTGGGCTGTAAATCAGTGGGCTGTAAATCAGGGTCACTACAGTGGGCTGTAAATCAGTGGGCTGTAAATCAGGGTCACTACAGTGGGCTGTAAATCAGGGTCACTACAGTGGGCTGTAAATCAGGGGTCAGTGGGCTATCAGTGGGCTGTAAATCAGGGTCACTACAGTGGGCTGTATATCAGTGGGCTGTAAATCAGGGTGTCAGTGGGCTATCAGTGGGCTGTAAATCAGGGTCACTACAGTGGGCTGTAAATCAGTGTCACTACAGTGGGCTGTAAATCTGTGGGCTGTAAATCAGTGTCACTACAGTGGGCTGTATATCAGTGGGCTGTAAATCAGTGTCACTACAGTGGGCTGTAAATCAGTGGGCTGTAAATCAGGGTCACTACATTGGGCTGTAAATCAGTTTCACTACAGTGGGCTGTAAATCAGTGGACTGTAAATCAGTGTCACTACAGTGGGCTGTAAATCAGGGTCACTACAGTGGGCTGTAAATCAGTGGGCTGTAAATCAGGGTCACTACAGTGGGCTGTATATCAGTGGGCTGTAAATCAGGGTCACTACAGTGGGGTATATCAGTGGGCTGTAAATCAGGGTCACTACAGTGGGCTGTAAATCAGGGTCACTACAGTGGGCTGTAAATCAGTCACTACAGTGGGCTGTAAATCAGGGTCACTACAGTGGGCTGTAAATAGTCATCAGTGGGCTGTAAATCAGGGTCACTACAGTGGGCTGTAAATCAGTGGTCTGTAAGTGGGCTGTCAATCAGTGGGCTGTAAATCAGAGTCACTACAGTGGGCTGTAAATCAGGGTCACAACACTGGGCTGTAGTAAATCAGGGTCACTACAGTGGGCTGTAAATCAGAGTCACTACAGTGGGCTGTAAATCAGTGGGCTGTAAATCAGGGTCACTACAGTGGGCTGTAAATCAGGGTCACTACAGTGGGCTGTAAATCAGGGTCACTACAGTGGGCTGTAAATCAGTGGGCTGTAAATCAGTGGGCTGTAAATCAGTGGGCTGTAAATCAGAGTCACTACAGTGGGCTGTAAATCAGGGTCACTACAGTGGGCTGTAAATCAGGGTCACTACAGTGGGCTGTGAATCAGGGTCACTACAGTGGGCTGTAAATCAGTGGGCTGTAAATCAGTGTCACTACAGTGGGCTGTAAATCAGTGGGCTGTAAATCAGTGTCACTACAGTGGGCTGTATATCAGTGGGCTGTAAGTCAGGGTCACTACAGTGGGCTGTAAATCAGGGTCACTACAGTGGGCTGTAAATCAGTGGGCTGTAAATCAGGTCACTACAGTGGGCTGTAAATCAGTGGGCTGTAAATCAGGGTCACTACAGTGGGCTGTAAATCAGGGTCACTACATTGGGCTGTAAATCAGGGTCACTACAGTGGGCTGTAAATCAGGGTCACTACAGTGGGCTGTATATCAGTGGGCTGTAAATCAGGGTCACTACAGTGGGCTGTAAATCAGGGTCACTACAGTGGGCTGTATATCAGTGGGCTGTATATCAGGGTCACTACAGTGGGCTGTATATCAGTGGGCTGTAAATCAGGGTCACTACAGTGGGCTGTAAATCAGTGGGCTGTAAATCAGTGTCACTACAGTGGGCTGTACATCAGTGGGCTGTAAATCAGGGTCACTACAGTGGGCTGTAAATCAGTGGGCTGTAAATCAGTGTCACTACAGTGGGCTGTAAATCAGGGTCACTACAGTGGGCTGTAAATCAGTGGGCTGTAAATCAGTGTCACTACAGTGGGCTGTACATCAGTGGGCTGTAAATCAGGGTCACTACAGTGGGCTGTAAATCAGGGTCACTACAGTGGGCTGTAAATCAGTGTCACTACAGTGGGCTGTAAATCAGGGTCACTACAGTGGGCTGTAAATCAGTGGGCTGTAAATCAGGGTCACTACAGTGGGCTGTATATCAGTGGGCTGTAAATCAGGGTCACTACAGTGGGCTGTATATCAGTGGACTGTAAATCAGTGTCACTACAGTGGGCTGTAAATCAGGGTCACTACAGTGGGCTGTAAATCAGTGGGCTGTAAATCAGGGTCACTACAGTGGGCTGTAAATCAGGGTCACAGTGGGCTGTATATCAGTGGGCTGTAATCAGGGTCACTACAGTGGGCTGTAAATCAGGGTCACTACAGTGGGCTGTAAATCAGTGGGCTGTAAATCAGAGTCACCACAGTGGGCTGTAAATCAGTGGGCTGTAAATCAGGGTCACTACAGTGGGCTGTAAATCAGGGTCACTACATTGGGCTGTAAATCAGAGTCACTACAGTGGGCTTTAAATCAGAGTCACTACAGTGGGCTGTAAATCAGGGTCACTACAGTGGGCTGTAAATCACTACAGTGGGCTGTATATCAGTGGGCTGTAAATCAGGGTCACTACAGTGGGCTGTAAATCAGGGTCACTACAGTGGGCTGTATATCAGTGGGCTGTAAATCAGGGTCACTACAGTGGGCTGTATATCAGTGGGCTGTAAATCAGGGTCAGTGGGCTATCAGTGGGCTGTAAATCAGGGTCACTACAGTGGGCTGTAAATCAGTGTCACTACAGTGGGCTGTAAATCAGTGGGCTGTAAATCAGTGTCACTACAGTGGGCTGTACATCAGTGGGCTGTAAATCAGGGTCACTACAGTGGGCTGTAAATCAGTGGGCTGTAAATCAGTGTCACTACAGTGGGCTGTAAATCAGGTCACTACAGTGGGCTGTAAATCAGTGGGCTGTAAATCAGTGTCACTACAGTGGGCTGTACATCAGTGGGCTGTAAATCAGGGTCACTACAGTGGGCTGTAAATCAGGGTCACTACAGTGGGCTGTAAATCAGTGTCACTACAGTGGGCTGTAAATCAGGGTCACTACAGTGGGCTGTAAATCAGTGGGCTGTAAATCAGGGTCACTACAGTGGGCTGTATATCAGTGGGCTGTAAATCAGGGTCACTACAGTGGGCTGTATCAGGGTCATCAGTGGGCTGTAAATCAGGGTCACTACAGTGGGCTGTAAATCAGGGTCACTACAGTGGGCTGTAAATCAGTGGGCTGTAAATCAGGTCAGTGGGCTATCAGTGGGCTGTAAATCAGGGTCACTACAGTGGGCTGTAAATCAGGGTCACTACAGTGGGCTGTAAATCAGGGTCACTACAGTGGGCTGTAAATCAGTGGGCTGTAAATCAGAGTCACTACAGTGGGCTGTAAATCAGTGGGCTGTAAATGTCACTACAGTGGGCTGTCAGGGTCACTACAGTGGGCTGTAAATCAGGGTCACTACAGTGGGCTGTAAATCAGGGTCACTACAGTGGGCTGTAGTGGGCTGTATCAGTGGGCTAGTAAATCAGGGTCACTACAGTGGGCTGTAAATCAGGGTCACTACAGTGGGCTGTAAATCAGTGGGCTGTAAATCAGGGTCACTACAGTGGGCTGTATATCAGTGGGCTGTAAATCAGGGTCACTACAGTGGGCTGTATCAGTGGGCTGTAAATCTGGTCACTACAGTGGGCTGTAAATCAGGGTCACTACAGTGGGCTGTAAATCATTGGGCTGTAAATCAGAGTCATCAGTGGGCTGTAAATCAGGGTCACTACAGTGGGCTGTAAATCAGAGTCATCAGTGGGCTGTAAATCAGGGTCACTACAGTGGGCTGTAAATCAGTGGGCTGTAAGTCAGGGTCACTACAGTGGGCTGTAAATCAGAGTCACTACAGTGGGCTGTAAATCAGGGTCACAACACTGGGCTGTAGTAAATCAGGGTCACTACAGTGGGCTGTAAATAGTCACTACAGTGGGCTGTAAATCAGTGGGCTGTAAATCAGGGTCACTACAGTGGGCTGTAAATCAGGGTCACTACAGTGGGCTGTCAACTACAGTGGGCTGTAAATCAGGTCACAGTGGGCTGTAAATCAGTGGGCTGTAAACAGTCACTACAGTGGGCTGTAAATCAGGGTCACTACAGTGGGCTGTAAATCAGGGTCACTACAGTGGGCTGTGAATCAGGGTCACTACAGTGGGCTGTAAATCAGTGGGCTGTAAATCAGTGTCACTACAGTGGGCTGTAAATCAGTGGGCTGTAAATCAGTGTCACTACAGTGGGCTGTATATCAGTGGGCTGTAAGTCAGGGTCACCACAGTGGGCTGTAAATCAGGGTCACTACAGTGGGCTGTAAATCAGTGGGCTGTAAATCAGAGTCACCACAGTGGGCTGTAAATCAGTGGGCTGTAAATCAGGGTCACTACAGTGGGCTGTAAATCAGGGTCACTACATTGGGCTGTAAATCAGGGTCACTACAGTGGGCTGTAAATCAGGGTCACTACAGTGGGCTGTATATCAGTGGGCTGTAAATCAGGGTCACTACAGTGGGCTGTAAATCAGTGGGCTGTAAATCAGTGGGCTGTATATCAGTGGGCTGTATATCAGGGTCACTACAGTGGGCTGTATATCAGTGGGCTGTAAATCAGGGTCACTACAGTGGGCTGTAAATCAGTGGGCTGTAAATCAGTGTCACTACAGTGGGCTGTACATCAGTGGGCTGTAAATCAGGGTCACTACAGTGGGCTGTAAATCAGTGGGCTGTAAATCAGTGTCACTACAGTGGGCTGTAAATCAGGGTCACTACAGTGGGCTGTAAATCAGTGGGCTGTAAATCAGTGTCACTACAGTGGGCTGTACATCAGTGGGCTGTAAATCAGGGTCACTACAGTGGGCTGTAAATCAGGGTCACTACAGTGGGCTGTAAATCAGTGTCACTACAGTGGGCTGTAAATCAGGGTCACTACAGTGGGCTGTAAATCAGTGGGCTGTAAATCAGGGTCACTACAGTGGGCTGTATATCAGTGGGCTGTAAATCAGGGTCACTACAGTGGGCTGTATATCAGTGGACTGTAAATCAGTGTCACTACAGTGGGCTGTAAATCAGGGTCACTACAGTGGGCTGTAAATCAGTGGGCTGTAAGTCAGGGTCACTACAGTGGGCTGTAAATCAGGGTCACTACAGTGGGCTGTATATCAGTGGGCTGTAAGTCAGGGTCACCACAGTGGGCTGTAAATCAGGGTCACTACAGTGGGCTGTAAATCAGTGGGCTGTAAATCAGAGTCACCACAGTGGGCTGTAAATCAGTGGGCTGTAAATCAGGGTCACTACAGTGGGCTGTAAATCAGGGTCACTACATTGGGCTGTAAATCAGAGTCACTACAGTGGGCTGTAAATCAGAGTCACTACAGTGGGCTGTAAATCAGTGGGCTGTCACTATCAGTGGGCTGTAAATCAGGGTCACTACAGTGGGCTGTATATCAGTGGGCTGTAAATCAGGGTCACTACAGTGGGCTGTAAATCAGGGTCACTACAGTGGGCTGTATATCAGTGGGCTGTATATCAGGGTCACTACAGTGGGCTGTATATCAGTGGGCTGTAAATCAGGGTCACTACAGTGGGCTGTATATCAGTGGGCTGTAAATCAGGGTCACTACAGTGGGCTGTAAATCAGTGTCACTCAGTGGGCTGTAAATCAGGGTCACTACAGTGGGCTGTAAATCAGTGGGCTGTAAATCAGGGTCACTACAGTGGGCTGTAAATCAGTGGGCTGTAAATCATCACTACAGTGGGCTGTAAATCAGGGTCACTACAGTGGGCTGTAAATCAGTGGGCTGTAAATCAGGGTCACTACAGTGGGCTGTATATCAGTGGGCTGTAAATCAGGGTCACTACAGTGGGCTGTAAATCAGTGGGCTGTAAATCAGGGTCACTACAGTGGGCTGTAAATCAGGTCACTACAGTGGGCTGTAAATCTGGGCTGTAAATCAGGGTCACTACAGTGGGCTGTAAATCAGTGGGCTGTAAATCAGGGTCACTACAGTGGGCTGTATCAGGGTCATCAGTGGGCTGTAAATCAGGGTCACTACAGTGGGCTGTAGTGGGCTGTAAATCTGTGTCACTACAGTGGGCTGTAAATCAGGGTCACTACAGTGGGCTGTAAATCAGTGGGCTGTAAATCAGGGTCACTACAGTGGGCTGTAAATCAGGGTCACTACAGTGGGCTGTAAATCAGTGGGCTGTAAATCAGGGTCACTACAGTGGGCTGTAAATCAGGGTCACTACAGTGGGCTGTAAATCAGTGGGCTGTAAATCAGGGTCACTACAGTGGGCTGTAAATCAGTGGGCTGTAAATCAGGGTCACTATCAGTGGGCTGTAAATCAGTGTCACTACAGTGGGCTGTAAATCAGGGTCACTACAGTGGGCTGTAAATCAGTGGGCTGTAAATCAGGGTCACTACAGTGGGCTGTAAATCAGGGTCACTACAGTGGGCTGTATATCAGTGGGCTGTAAGTCAGGGTCACCACAGTGGGCTGTAAATCAGGGTCACTACAGTGGGCTGTAAATCAGTGGGCTGTAAATCAGAGTCACCACAGTGGGCTGTAAATCAGTGGGCTGTAAATCAGGGTCACTACAGTGGGCTGTAAATCAGGGTCACTACATTGGGCTGTAAATCAGAGTCACTACAGTGGGCTGTAAATCAGAGTCACTACAGTGGGCTGTAAATCAGGGTCACTACAGTGGGCTGTAAATCAGGGTCACTACAGTGGGCTGTAAATCAGGGTCACTACAGTGGGCTGTAAATCAGGGTCACTACAGTGGGCTGTATATCAGTGGGCTGTAATCAGGGTCACTACAGTGGGCTGTAAATCAGTGGGGTAAATCAGGGTCACTACAGTGGGCTGTATATCAGTGGGCTGTAAATCAGGGTCACTACAGTGGGCTGTAAATCAGAGTCACCACAGTGGGCTGTAAATCAGTGGGCTGTAAATCAGGGTCCCTACAGTGGGCTGTAAATCAGGGTCACTACAGTGGGCTGTAAATCAGGGTCACTACAGTGGGCTGTAAATCAGTGGGCTGTATATCAGGGTCACTACAGTGGGCTGTATATCAGTGGGCTGTAAATCAGGGTCACTACAGTGGGCTGTAAATCATCACAGTGGGCTGTAAATCAGGGTCACTACAGTGGGCTGTAAATCAGTGGGCTGTAAATCAGGGTCACTACAGTGGGCTGTATATCAGTGGGCTGTAAATCAGGGTCACTACAGTGGGCTGTATATCAGTGGGCTGTAAATCAGGGTCACTACAGTGGGCTGTAAATCAGTGTCACTACAGTGGGCTGTAAATCAGTGGGCTGTAAATCAGTGTCACTACAGTGGGCTGTAAATCAGTGGGCTGTAAATCAGGGTCACTACAGTGGGCTGTAAATCAGGGTCACTACAGTGGGCTGTAAATCAGTGGGCTGTAAATCAGTGTCACTACAGTGGGCTGTAAATCAGGGTCACTACAGTGGGCTGTAAATCAGTGGGCTGTAAATCAGGGTCACTACAGTGGGCTGTACATCAGTGGGCTGTAAATCAGGGTCACTACAGTGGGCTGTAAATCAGTGGGCTGTAAATCTGTGTCACTACAGTGGGCTGTAAATCAGGGTCACTACAGTGGGCTGTAAATCAGTGGGCTGTAAATCAGAGTCACTACAGTGGGCTGTAAAAATCAGTGGGCTGTAAATCAGTGGGCTGTAAATCAGAGTCATCAGTGGGCTGTAAATCAGGGTCACTACAGTGGGCTGTAAATCAGGGTCACTACAGTGGGCAGTGGGCTGTAAATCAGGGTCACTACAGTGGGCTGTAAATCAGTGGGCTGTAAATCAGTGTCACTATCAGTGGGCTGTAAATCAGTGTCACTACAGTGGGCTGTAAATCAGTGGGCTGTGGGCTGTCACTCAGTGGGCTGTAAATCAGGGTCACTACAGTGGGCTGTATATCAGTGGGCTGTAAGTCAGGGTCACTACAGTGGGCTGTAAAAATCAGTGGGGTCACTAAATCAGGGTACAGGGCTGTAAATCAGTGGGCTGTAAATCAGGTCACCACAGTGGGCTGTAAATCAGTGGGCTGTAAATCAGGGTCACTACAGTGGGCTGTAAATCAGGGTGGGCTGTAAATCAGTCAGTGGGCTGTAAATCAGTGGGCTGTAAATCAGTGGGTCACTATCAGTGGGCTGTAAATCAGGGTCACTACAGTGGGCTGTAAATGTCACTACAGTGGGCTGTAAATCAGTGGGTGTAAATCAGGGTCACTACAGTGGGCTGTAAATCAGGGTCACTACAGTGGGCTGTAAATCAGTGGGCAGGGTCACTACAGTGGGCTGTATATCAGTGGGCTGTAAATCAGGGTCACTACAGTGGGCTGTATATCAGTGGGCTGTAAATCAGGGTCACTACAGTGGGCTGTAAATCAGGGTCACTACAGTGGGCTGTAAATCAGTGGGCTGTAAATCAGTGGGCTGTAAATCAGGGTCACTACAGTGGGCTGTATATCAGTGGGCTGTAAATCAGGGTCACTACAGTGGGCTGTAAATCAGGGTCACTACAGTGGGCTGTAAATCAGTGGGCTGTAAATCAGTGTCACTACAGTGGGCTGTAAATCAGTGGGCTGTAAATCAGGGTCACTACAGTGGGCTGTAAATCAGGGTCATCAGTGGGCTGTAAATCAGAGTCACTACAGTGGGCTGTAAATCAGGGTCACTACAGTGGGCTGTAAATCAGGGTCACTACAGTGGGCTGTATATCAGTGGGCTGTAAATCAGGGTCACTACAGTGGGCTGTAAATCAGGTCACTACAGTGGGCTGTAAATCAGTGGGCTGTAAATCAGGGTCACTACAGTGGGCTGTAAATCAGTGGGCTGTAAATCAGGGTCAGTGGGCTATCAGTGGGCTGTAAATCAGTGGGCTGTAAATCAGAGTCACTAAATCAGTGGGCTGTAAATCAGGGTCACTCAGTGGGCTGTAAATCAGGGTCACTACAGTGGGCTGTAAATAGTCATACAGTGGGCTGTAAATCAGTGGGCTGTAAATCAGGTCACTACAGTGGGCTGTAAATCAGTGGGCTGTAAATCAGGGTCACTACAGTGGGCTGTAAATCAGGGCTGTAAATCAGGGTCACTACAGTGGGCTGTATATCAGTGGGCTGTAAATCAGGGTCACTACAGTGGGCTGTATATCAGTGGGCTGTAAATCAGGGTCACTACAGTGGGCTGTATATCAGTGGGCTGTAAATCAGGGTCACTACAGTGGGCTGTAAATCAGTGTCACTACAGTGGGCTGTAAATCAGTGGGCTGTAAATCAGGGTCAGTGGGCTGTAAATCAGTGGGCTGTAAATCAGGGTCATCAGTGGGCTGTAAATCAGGGTCACTACAGTGGGCTGTAAATCAGTGGGCTGTAAATCAGTGTCACTACAGTGGGCTGTAAATCAGGGTCACTACAGTGGGCTGTAAATCAGTGGGCTGTAAATCAGGGTCACTACAGTGGGCAGTGGGCTGTAAATCAGGGTCACTACAGTGGGCTGTAAAGTCTGTAGGGTCACTACAGTGGGCTGTAAATCAGGGTCACTACAGTGGGCTGTAAATCAGTGGGCTGTAAATCAGGTCACTACAGTGGGCTGTAAATCAGGGTCACTACAGTGGGCTGTAAATCAGTGGGCTGTAAATCAGGTCACTACAGTGGGCTGTGTAGGGTCACTACAGTGGGCTGTAAATCAGGGTCACTACAGTGGGCTGTAAATCAGTGGGCTGTAAATCAGAGTCACTACAGTGGGCTGTAAATCAGTGGGCTGTAAATCAGTGTCACTACAGTGGGCTGTAAATCAGTGTCACTACAGTGGGCTGTAAATCAGTGGGCTGTAAATCAGTGTCACTACAGTGGGCTGTAAATCAGGGTCACTACAGTGGGCTGTATATCAGTGGGCTGTAAGTCAGGGTCACCACAGTGGGCTGTAAATCAGGGTCACTACAGTGGGCTGTAAATCAGTGGGCTGTAAATCAGAGTCACCACAGTGGGCTGTAAATCAGTGGGCTGTAAATCAGGGTCACTACAGTGGGCTGTAAATCAGGGTCACTACATTGGGCTGTAAATCAGAGTCACTACAGTGGGCTGTAAATCAGAGTCACTACAGTGGGCTGTAAATCAGGGTCACTACAGTGGGCTGTAAATCAGGGTCACTACAGTGGGCTGTATATCAGTGGGCTGTAAATCAGGGTCACTACAGTGGGCTGTAAATCAGGGTCACTACAGTGGGCTGTATATCAGTGGGCTGTAAATCAGGGTCACTACAGTGGGCTGTATATCAGTGGGCTGTAAATCAGGGTCACTACAGTGGGCTGTATATCAGTGGGCTGTAAATCAGGGTCACTACAGTGGGCTGTAAATCAGTGTCACTACAGTGGGCTGTAAATCAGTGGGCTGTAAATCAGTGTCACTACAGTGGGCTGTACATCAGTGGGCTGTAAATGGTCACTACAGTGGGCTGTAAATCAGTGGGCTGTAAATCAGTGTCACTACAGTGGGCTGTAAATCAGGGTCACTACAGTGGGCTGTAAATCAGTGGGCTGTAAATCAGTGTCACTACAGTGGGCTGTACATCAGTGGGCTGTAAATCAGGGTCACTACAGTGGGCTGTAAATCAGGGTCACTACAGTGGGCTGTAAATCAGTGTCACTACAGTGGGCTGTAAATCAGGGTCACTACAGTGGGCTGTAAATCAGTGGGCTGTAAATCAGGGTCACTACAGTGGGCTGTATATCAGTGGGCTGTAAATCAGGGTCACTACAGTGGGCTGTATCAGTCTGTAAATCAGTGTCACTACAGTGGGCTGTAAATCAGGGTCACTACAGTGGGCTGTAAATCAGTGGGCTGTAAATCAGGTCACTACAGTGGGCTGTATATCAGTGGGCTGTAAATCAGGGTCACTACAGTGGGCTGTAAATGGGCTGTAAATCAGTGGGCTGTAAATCAGAGTCACTACAGTGGGCTGTAAATCAGGGTCACTACAGTGGGCTGTAAATCAGGGTCACTACAGTGGGCTGTAAATCAGGGTCACTACAGTGGGCTGTATATCAGTGGGCTGTAAATCAGGGTCACTACAGTGGGCTGTATATCAGTGGGCTGTAAATCAGGTCACTACAGTGGGCTGTCAGGGTCACTACAGTGGGCTGTAAATCAGGGTCAGTGGGCTGTAAATCAGGGTCACTACAGTGGGCTGTAAATCAGTGGGCTGTAAATCAGGTCACTACAGTGGGCTGTGGGCTGTAAATCAGGTCACTACAGTGGGCTGTAAATCAGTGGGCTGTAAATCAGGGTCTACACAGTGGGCTGTAAATCAGTGGGCTGTAAATCAGGGTCACTACAGTGGGCTGTAAATCAGAGTCACTACAGTGGGCTGTAAATCAGGTCACTACAGTGGGCTGTAAATGTCACTATCAGTGGGCTGTAAATCAGGTCAGTGGGCTACAGTGGGCTGTAAATCAGTGTCACTACAGTGGGCTGTAAATCAGGGTCACTACAGTGGGCTGTAAATCAGTGGGCTGTAAATCAGGGTCACTACAGTGGGCTGTATATCAGTGGGCTGTAAATCAGGGTCACTACAGTGGGCTGTAATCAGTGGGCTGTAAATCAGTGTCACTACAGTGGGCTGTAAATCAGGTCACTACAGTGGGCTGTAAATCAGTGGGCTGTAAATCAGGGTCAGTGGGCTATCAGTGGGCTGTAAGTCATCAGTGGGCTGTAAATCAGGGTCACTACAGTGGGCTGTAAATCAGTGGGCTGTAAATCACAGTGGGCTGTAAATCAGGGTCACTACAGTGGGCTGTAAATCAGGTCACTACAGTGGGCTGTAAAAGGTCACTACAGTGGGCTGTAAATCAGTCACTACAGTGGGCTGTAAATCAATCAGGGTCACTACAGTGGGCTGTAAATCAGTGGGCTGTAAATCAGGGTCACTACAGTGGGCTGTAAATCAGGGTCACTCAGTGGGCTGTAAATCAGGGTCACTACAGTGGGCTGTACTATCAGTGGGCTGTAAATCAGGGTCACTACAGTGGGCTGTATATCAGTGGGCTGTAAATCAGGGTCACTACAGTGGGCTGTAAATCAGTGGGCTGTAAATCAGGGTCACTACAGTGGGCTGTAAATCAGGTCACTACAGTGGGCTGTAAATCAGTGGGCTGTAAATCAGGGTCACTACAGTGGGCTGTAAATCAGGTCACTACAGTGGGCTGTAAATCAGTGGGCTGTAAATCAGGGTCACTACAGTGGGCTGTAAATCAGTGGTCACTACAGTGGGCTGTAAATCAGTGGGCTGTAAATCAGGGTCACTACAGTGGGCTGTAAATCAGGGTAAATCACTCACTGTCAGTGGGCTGTAAATCAGGGTCACTACAGTGGGCTGTAAATCAGTGGGCTGTAAATCAGGTCACTACAGTGGGCTGTATATCAGTGGGCTGTAAATCAGGGTCACTACAGTGGGCTGTAAATCAGGGTCACTACAGTGGGCTGTAAATCAGTGGGCTGTAAATCAGTGTCACTACAGTGGGCTGTAAATCAGGGTCACTACAGTGGGCTGTAAATCAGGGTCACTACAGTGGGCTGTAAATCAGGTCACTACAGTGGGCTGTAAATCAGTGGGCTGTAAATCAGGGTCACTACAGTGGGCTGTAAATCAGTGGGCTGTAAATCAGGGTCACTACAGTGGGCTGTAAATCAGTGGGTCACTACAGTGGGCTGTAAATCAGGTCACTACAGTGGGCTGTAAATCAGTGGGCTGTAAATCAGGGTCACTACAGTGGGTGGGCTGTAAATCAGGGTCACTACAGTGGGCTGTAAATCAGTGGGCTGTAAATCAGTGTCACTACAGTGGGCTGTAAATCAGGGTCACTACAGTGGGCTGTAAATCAGTGGGCTGTAAATCAGGGTCACTACAGTGGGCTGTAAATGTACAGTGGGCTGTAAATCAGTGGGCTGTAAATCACTACAGTGGGCTGTAAATCAGTGGGCTGTCACTACAGTGGGCTGTAAATCAGTGGGCTGTAAATCAGGGTCACTACAGTGGGCTGTAAATCAGGGTCACTACAGTGGGCTGTAAATCAGTGGGCTGTAAATCAGGGTCACTACAGTGGGCTGTAAATCAGTGGGCTGTAAATCAGTGGGCTGTCACTACAGTGGGCTGTAAATCAGTGGGCTGTAAATCAGGGTCACTACAGTGGGCTGTAAATCAGGGTCACTACAGTGGGCTGTAAATCAGTGGGCTGTAAATCAGGTCACTAAACAGTGGGCTGTAAATCAGGGTCACTACAGTGGGCTGTAAATCAGTCACTACAGTGGGCTAAATCAGGGTCACTCAGTGGGCTGTAAATCAGGGTCACTACAGTGGGCTGTAAATCAGGGTCACTACAGTGGGCTGTAAATCAGTGGGCTGTAAATCAGGGTCACTACAGTGGGCTGTAAATCTATCAGTGGGCTGTAAATCAGGGTCACTACAGTGGGCTGTAAATCAGTGGGCTGTAAATCAGGGTCACTACAGTGGGCTGTAAATCAGGGTCACTACAGTGGGTGGGCTGTAAATAGTCAGTGGGCTGTATCAGTGGGCTGTAAATCAGGGTCACTGGGCATCAGTGGGCTGTAAATCAGGGTCACTACAGTGGGCTGTAAATCAGGTCACTACAGTGGGCTGTAGGTCATCAGTGGGCTGTAAATCAGGGTCAGGGTCACTACAGTGGGCTGTAAATCAGGTCACTACAGTGGGCTGTAAATCAGGGTCACTACAGTGGGCTGTATATCAGTGGGCTGTAAATCAGGGTCACTACAGTGGGCTGTAAATCAGGGTCACTACAGTGGGCTGTAAATCAGTGGGCTGTAAATCAGTGTCACTACAGTGGGCTAAATACATCAGTGGGCTGTAAATCAGGGTCACTACAGTGGGCTGTAAATCAGTGGGCTGTAAATCAGTGTCACTACAGTGGGCTGTAAATCAGGGTCACTACAGTGGGCTGTAAATCAGTGGGCTGTAAATCAGTGTCACTACAGTGGGCTGTACATCAGTGGGCTGTAAATCAGGGTCACTACAGTGGGCTGTAAATCAGGGTCACTACAGTGGGCTGTAAATCAGTGTCACTACAGTGGGCTGTAAATCAGGTCACTACAGTGGGCTGTAAATCAGTGGGCTGTAAATCAGGGTCACTACAGTGGGCTGTATATCAGTGGGCTGTAAATCAGGGTCACTACAGTGGGCTGTATAAATCAGTGGTCAAACTGTAAATCAGTGGGTCACTACAGTGGGCTGTAAATCAGGGTCACTACAGTGGGCTGGGTGTAAATCAGGTCATCAGTGGGCTGTAAATCAGGGTCACTACAGTGGGCTGTATATCAGTGGGCTGTAAATCAGGGTCACCACAGTGGGCTGTAAATCAGGGTCACTACAGTGGGCTGTAAATCAGTGGGCTGTAAATCAGGGTCACTACAGTGGGCTGTAAATCAGGGTCACTACAGTGGGCTGTATCAATCAGTGGGCTGGGTCACTACAGTGGGCTGTAAATCAGTGGGCTGTAAATCAGGGTCACTACAGTGGGCTGTATATCAGTGGGCTGTAAATCAGGGTCACTACAGTGGGCTGTAAATCAGGGTCATATCAGTGGGCTGTAAATCAGGTCACACAGTGGGCTGTAAATCATCAGGGTCACTACAGTGGGCTGTATATCAAATCAGGGTCACTACAGTGGGCTGTAAATCAGGGTCACTACAGTGGGCTGTAAATCAGTGGGCTGTAAATCAGAGTCACTAAATCAGTGGGCTGTAAATCAGGGTCACTACAGTGGGCTGTAAATCAGGGTCACTACAGTGGGCTGTAAATCAGAGTCACTACAGTGGGCTGTAAATCAGTGGGCTGTAAATCAGGTCACTACAGTGGGCTGTAAATATCAGTGGGCTGTAAATCAGGTCACTACAGTGGGCTGTAAATCAGGGTCACTACAGTGGGCTGTAAATCAGTGGTCTGTACAGTGGGCTGTATATCAGTGGGCTGTAAATCAGGGTCACTACAGTGGGCTGTATATCAGTGGGCTGTAAATCAGTGGGGTCACTACAGTGGGCTGTAAATCAGTGGGCTGTAAATCAGGTCACTACAGTGGGCTGTAAATCAGGGTCACTACAGTGGGCTGTAAATCAGTGGGCTGTAAATCAGTGTCACTACAGTGGGCTGTAAATCAGTGGGCTGTAAATCAGGGTCACTACAGTGGGCTGGGCAGTGGGCTGTAAATCAGGGTCACTACAGTGGGCTGTAAATCAGTGGGCTGTAAATCAGTGTCACTACAGTGGGCTGTAAATCAGGGTCACTACAGTGGGCTGTAAATCAGTGGGCTGTAAATCAGGGTCACTACAGTGGGCTGTATATCAGTGGGCTGTAAATCAGGGTCACTACAGTGGGCTGTAAATCAGTGGGCTGTAAATCAGGGTCACTACAGTGGGCTGTAAATCAGTGGGCTGTAAATCAGTGGGTGTCACTACAGTGGGCTGTAAATCAGGTCACTACAGTGGGCTGTAAATCAGTGGGCTGTAAATCAGGGTCACTACAGTGGGCTGTAAATCAGGTCACTACAGTGGGCTGTAAATCAGGGTCACTACAGTGGGCTGTAAATCAGTGGGCTGTAAATCAGTGTCACTACAGTGGGCTGTAAATCAGTGGGTCACTACAGTGGGCTGTAAATCAGGGTCACTACAGTGGGCTGTAAATCAGTCACTACAGTGGGCTGTAAATCAGGGTCACTACAGTGGGCTGTAAATCAGTGGGCTGTAAACTACAGTGGGCTCACTATCAGTGGGCTGTAAATCAGGGTCACTACAGTGGGCTGTAATCAGTGGGCTGTAAATCAGTGTCACTACAGTGGGCTGTAAATCAGGGTCACTACAGTGGGCTGTAAATCAGTGGGCTGTAAGTCAGGGTCACTACAGTGGGCTGTAAATCAGTGGGCTGTAAATCAGTGGGCTGTAAATCAGTGGGCTGTAAATCAGAGTCACCACAGTGGGCTGTAAATCAGTGGGCTGTAAATCAGGGTCACTACAGTGGGCTGTAAATCAGGGTCACTACATTGGGCTGTAAATCAGAGTCACTACAGTGGGCTGTAAATCAGAGTCACTACAGTGGGCTGTAAATCAGGGTCACTACAGTGGGCTGTAAATCAGGGTCACTACAGTGGGCTGTATATCAGTGGGCTGTAAATCAGGGTCACTACAGTGGGCTGTAAATCAGGGTCACTACAGTGGGCTGTATATCAGTGGGCTGTATATCAGGGTCACTACAGTGGGCTGTATATCAGTGGGCTGTAAATCAGGGTCACTACAGTGGGCTGTATATCAGTGGGCTGTAAATCAGGGTCACTACAGTGGGCTGTAAATCAGTGTCACTACAGTGGGCTGTAAATCAGTGGGCTGTAAATCAGTGTCACTACAGTGGGCTGTACATCAGTGGGCTGTAAATCAGGGTCACTACAGTGGGCTGTAAATCAGTGGGCTGTAAATCAGTGTCACTACAGTGGGCTGTAAATCAGGGTCACTACAGTGGGCTGTAAATCAGTGGGCTGTAAATCAGTGTCACTACAGTGGGCTGTACATCAGTGGGCTGTAAATCAGGGTCACTACAGTGGGCTGTAAATCAGGGTCACTACAGTGGGCTGTAAATCAGTGTCACTACAGTGGGCTGTAAATCAGGGTCACTACAGTGGGCTGTAAATCAGTGGGCTGTAAATCAGGGTCACTACAGTGGGCTGTATATCAGTGGGCTGTAAATCAGGGTCACTACAGTGGGCTGTATATCAGTGGACTGTAAATCAGTGTCACTACAGTGGGCTGTAAATCAGGGTCACTACAGTGGGCTGTAAATCAGTGGGCTGTAAGTCAGGGTCACTACAGTGGGCTGTATATCAGTGGGCTGTAAGTCAGGGTCACCACAGTGGGCTGTAAATCAGGGTCACTACAGTGGGCTGTAAATCAGTGGGCTGTAAATCAGAGTCACCACAGTGGGCTGTAAATCAGTGGGCTGTAAATCAGGGTCACTACAGTGGGCTGTAAATCAGCGTCACTACAGTGGGCTGTAAATCAGAGTCACTACAGTGGGCTGTAAATCAGGGTCACTACAGTGGGCTGTAAATCAGGGTCACTACAGTGGGCTGTATATCAGTGGGCTGTATATCAGGGTCACTACAGTGGGCTGTATATCATTGGGCTGTAAGTCAGGGTCATCACAGTGGGCTGTAAATCAGGGTCACTACAGTGGGCTGTAAATCAGTGGGCTGTAAATCAGAGTCACCACAGTGGGCTGTAAATCAGTGGGCTGTAAATCAGGGTCCCTACAGTGGGCTGTAAATCAGGGTCACTACAGTGGGCTGTAAATCAGAGTCACTACAGTGGGCTGTAAATCAGTGGGCTGTATATCAGGGTCACTACAGTGGGCTGTATATCAGTGGGCTGTAAATCAGGGTCACTACAGTGGGCTGTAAATCAGTGTCGCTACAGTGGGCTGTATATCAGGGTCACTACAGTGGGCTGTATATCAGTGGGCTGTAAATCAGGGTCACTACAGTGGGCTGTATATCAGTGGGCTGTAAATCAGGGTCACTACAGTGGGCTGTATATCAGTGGGCTGTAAATCAGGGTCACTACAGTGGGCTGTAAATCAGTGTCGCTACAGTGGGCTGTAAATCAGTGGGCTGTAAATCAGTGTCACTACAGTGGGCTGTAAATCAGTGGGCTGTAAATCAGGGTCACTACAGTGGGCTGTAAATCAGTGTCACTACAGTGGGCTGTAAATCAGTGGGCTGTAAATCAGTGTCACTACAGTGGGCTATCAGTGGGCTGTAAATCAGGGTCACTACAGTGGGCTGTATCTGTGTCACTACAGTGGGCTGTAAATCAGGTCAGTGGGCTAAATCAGTGGGCTGTAAATCAGGGTCACTACAGTGGGCTGTAATCAATCAGTGGTCATACAGTGGGCTGTAAATCAGGGTCACTACAGTGGGCTGTAAATCAGTGGGCTGTAAATCAGAGTCACTACAGTGGGCTGTAAATCAGGGTCACTACAGTGGGCTGTAAATCAGTGGGCTGTAAATCAGAGTCACTACAGTGGGCTGTAATCAGTGGGCTGTAAATCAGGGTCACTACAGTGGGGGCTGTAAATCAGGGTCACTACAGTGGGCTGTAAATCAGTGGGCTGTAAATCAGGGTCACTACAGTGGGCTGTAAATCAGTGGGCTGTAAATCAGTGTCACTACAGTGGGCTGTAAATCAGGGTCACTACAGTGGGCTGTAAATCAGTGGGCTGTAAATCAGGGTCACTACAGTGGGCTGTATATCAGTGGGCTGTAAGTCAGGGTCACTACAGTGGGCTGTAAATCAGGGTCACTACAGTGGGCTGTAAATCAGTGGGCTGTAAATCAGAGTCAGTGGGCTGTATCAGTGGGCTGTAAAAGGGTCATCAGTGGGCTGTAAATCAGGGTCACTACAGTGGGCTGTAAATCAGAGTCACTACAGTGGGCTGTAAATCAGTGGGCTGTAAATCAGGGTCACTACAGTGGGCTGTAAATCAGGTCACTACAGTGGGCTGTAAATCAGGGTCATCAGTGGGCTGTAAATCAGGTCACTACAGTGGGCTGTAAATCAGGGTCACTACAGTGGGCTGTAAATCAGTGGGCTGTAAATCAGGGTCACTACAGTGGGCTGTATATCAGTGGGCTGTAAATCAGGGGTCAGTGGGCTATCAGTGGGCTGTAAATCAGGGTCACTACAGTGGGCTGTAAATCAGGGTCACTACAGTGGGCTGTAAATCAGTGGGCTGTAAATCAGGGTCACTACAGTGGGCTGTAAATCAGGGTCAGTGGGCTGTAAATCAGGGTCACTCAGTGGGCTGTAAATCAGTGGGCTGTAAATAGTCACTACAGTGGGCTGTATCAGTGGGCTGTAAATCAGGGTCACTACAGTGGGCTGTAAATCAGGGTCACTACAGTGGGCTGTAAATCAGTGGGTCACTACAGTGGGCTGTGTAGGGTAATCAGTGGGCTGTAAATCAGGGTCACTACAGTGGGCTGTAAATCAGTGGGCTGTAAATCAGGTCACTACAGTGGGCTGTATATCAGTGGGCTGTAAAAGGGTCACTACAGTGGGCTGTAAATCAGTGTCACTACAGTGGGCTGTAAATCAGTGGGCTGTAAATCAGTGTCACTACAGTGGGCTGTAAATCAGGGTCAGTGGGCTGTAAATCAGTCACTACAGTGGGCTGTAAATCAGTGTCACTACAGTGGGCTGTAAATCAGGGTCACTACAGTGGGCTGTAAATCAGTGGGCTGTAAATCAGTGTCACTACAGTGGGCTGTATCAGTGGGCTGTAAATCAGGGTCACTCAGTGGGCTGTAAATCAGGGTCACTACAGTGGGCTGTATAAGTGGGCATCAGGTGTCACTACAGTGGGCTGTAAATCAGGGTCACTACAGTGGGCTGTAAATCAGTGGGCTGTAAATCAGGGTCACTACAGTGGGCTGTAAATCAGTGGGCTGTAAATCAGTGGGCTGTCACTACAGTGGGCTGTATATCAGGGCTGTAAATCAGTGTCACTACAGTGGGCTGTAAATCAGGGTCACTACAGTGGGCTGTAAAAGTGGGCTGTAAGTCAGGGTCACTACAGTGGGCTGTATATCAGTGGGCTGTAAGTCAGGGTCACTACAGTGGGCTGTAAATCAGGGTCACTACAGTGGGCTGTAAATCAGTGGGCTGTAAATCAGAGTCACTACAGTGGGCTGTAAATCAGTGGGCTGTAAATCAGGGTCACTACAGTGGGCTGTAAATCAGGGTCACTACAGTGGGCTGTAAATCAAGTCACTACAGTGGGCTGTAAATCAGAGTCACTACAGTGGGCTGTAAATCAGGGTCACTACAGTGGGCTGTATATCAGTGGGCTGTAATCAGGGTCACTACAGTGGGCTGTGGGCTGTAAGTCAGGGTCATCACAGTGGGCTGTAAATCAGGGTCACTACAGTGGGCTGTAAATCAGTGGGCTGTAAATCAGAGTACAGTGGGCTGTAAATCAGTGGGCTGTAAATCAGGGTCACTACAGTGGGCTGTAAATCAGGGTCACTACAGTGGGCTGTAAATCAGAGTCACTACAGTGGGCTGTAAATCAAATCAGGGTCACTATCAGTGGGCTGTAAATCAGGGTCACTACAGTGGGCTGTAAATCAGTGTCACTACAGTGGGCTGTAAATCAGGGTCACTACAGTGGGCTGTATATCAGTGGGCTGTAAATCAGGGTCACTACAGTGGGCTGTATACAGTGGGCTGTAAATCAGTGGGCTGTAAATCAGGGTCACTACAGTGGGCTGTAAATCAGTGGGCTGTAAATCAGGGTCACTACAGTGGGCTGTAAATCAGTGTCACTACAGTGGGCTGTAAATCAGTGGGCTGTAAATCAGTGTCACTACAGTGGGCTGTAAATCAGTGGGCTGTAAATCAGGGTCACTACAGTGGGCTGTAAATCAGGTCACTACAGTGGGCTGTAAATCAGTGGGCTGGGTCACTACAGTGGGCTATATATCAGTGGGCTGTAAATCAGGTCACTACAGTGGGCTGTATATCAGTGGGCTGTAAATCTGTGTCACTACAGTGGGCTGTAAATCAGGGTCACTACAGTGGGCTGTAAATCAGTGGGCTGTAAATCAGGGTCACTACAGTGGGCTGTAAAAGGGTCATCAGTGGGCTGTAAATCAGGGTCACTACAGTGGGCTGTAAATCAGTGTCACTACAGTGGGCTGTAAATCAGAGTCACTACAGTGGGCTGTAAAGTGGGCTGTAAAAGTGTCACTACAGTGGGCTGTAAATCAGTGTCACTACAGTGGGCTGTAAATCAGTGGGCTGGGTCACTACAGTGGGCAGTGGGCTGTAAATCAGGGTCACTACAGTGGGCTGTAAATCAGTGGGCTGTAAATCAGGGTCACTACAGTGGGCTGTATATCAGTGGGCTGTAAATCAGTGTCACTACAGTGGGCTGTAAATCAGGGTCACTACAGTGGGCTGTAAATCAGTGGGCTGTAAGTCAGGGTCACTACAGTGGGCTGTATATCAGTGGGCTGTAAGTCAGGGTCACCACAGTGGGCTGTAAATCAGGGTTACTACAGTGGGCTGTAAATCAGTGGGCTGTAAATCAGAGTCACCACAGTGGGCTGTAAATCAGTGGGCTGTAAATCAGGGTCACTACAGTGGGCTGTGAATCAAGGTCACTACAGTGGGCTGTAAATCAGAGTCACTACAGTGGGCTGTAAATCAGTGGGCTGTAAATCAGGGTCACTACAGTGGGCTGTAAATCAGAGTCACTACAGTGGGCTGTAAATCAGGGTCACTACAGTGGGCTGTAAATCAGGGTCACTACAGTGGGCTGTAAATCAGGGTCACTACAGTGGGCTGTATATCAGTGGGCTGTAAATCAGGGTCACTACAGTGGGCTGTATATCAGTGGGCTGTAAATCAGGGTCACTACAGTGGGCTGTATATCAGTGGGCTGTAAATCAGGGTCACTACAGTGGGCAGTAAATCAGTGTCACTACAGTGGGCTGTAAATCAGTGGGCTGTAAATCAGTGTCACTACAGTGGGCTGTAAATCAGTGGGCTGTAAATCTGTGGGCTGTAAATCAGTGTCACTACAGTGGGCTGTAAATCAGGGTCACTACAGTGGGCTGTAAATCAGTGGGCTGTAAATCAGGGTCACTACAGTGGGCTGTATATCAGTGGGCTGTAAATCAGGGTCACTACAGTGGGCTGTAAATCAGTGGGGTGTAAGTCAGGGTCACTACAGTGGGCTGTATATCAGTGGGCTGTAAGTCAGGGTCACTACAGTGGGCTGTAAATCAGGGTGGGCTGTACAGTGGGCTGTAAATCAGGGTCACTACAGTGGGCTGTAAATCAGAGTCACTACAGGGGGCTGTAAATCAGTGGGCTGTAAATCAGAGTCACTACAATGGGCTGTAAATCAGTGGGCTGTAAATCAGGGTCACTACAGTGGGCTGTAAATCAGGGTCACTACAGTGGGCTGTAAATCAGGGTCACTACAGTGGGCTGTAAATCAGTGGGCTGTAAATCAGGGTCACTACAGTGGGCTGTAAATCAGGGTCACTACAGTGGGCTGTAAATCAGTGGGCTGTAAATCAGTGTCACTACAGTGGGCTGTAAATCAGGGTCACTACAGTGGGCTGTAAATCAGTGGGCTGTAAATCAGGGTCACTACAGTGGGCTGTATATCAGTGGGCTGTAAATCAGGGTCACTACAGTGGGCTGTATATCAGTGGGCTGTAAATCAGTGTCACTACAGTGGGCTGTAAATCAGTGGGCTGTAAATCAGGGTCACTACAGTGGGCTGTAAATCAGTGGGCTGTAAATCAGGGTCACTACAGTGGGCTGTAAATCAGTGTCACTACAGTGGGCTGTAAATCAGTGGGCTGTAAATCAGTGTCACTACAGTGGGCTGTAAATCAGTGGGCTGTAAATCTGTGGGCTGTAAATCAGTGTCACTACAGTGGGCTGTAAATCAGGGTCACTACAGTGGGCTGTAAATCAGTGGGCTGTAAATCAGGGTCACTACAGTGGGCTGTATATCAGTGGGCTGTAAATCAGGGTCACTACAGTGGGCTGTAAATCAGTGGGGTGTAAGTCAGGGTCACTACAGTGGGCTGTATATCAGTGGGCTGTAAGTCAGGGTCACTACAGTGGGCTGTAAATCAGAGTCACTACAGTGGGCTGTAAATCAGGGTCACTACAGTGGGCTGTAAATCAGGGTCACTACAGTGGGCTGTAAATCAGAGTCACTACAGGGGGCTGTAAATCAGTGGGCTGTAAATCAGAGTCACTACAATGGGCTGTAAATCAGTGGGCTGTAAATCAGGGTCACTACAGTGGGCTGTAAATCAGGGTCACTACAGTGGGCTGTAAATCAGAGTCACTACAGTGGGCTGTAAATCAGTGGGCTGTAAATCAGGGTCACTACAGTGGGTTGTAAATCAGAGTCACTACAGTGGGCTGTAAATCAGTGGGCTGTAAATCAGTGTCACTACAGTGGGCTGTAAATCAGGGTCACTACAGTGGGCTGTAAATCAGTGGGCTGTAAATCAGGGTCACTACAGTGGGCTATATATATGTGGGCTGTAAATCAGGGTCACTACAGTGGGCTGTATATCAGTGGGCTGTAAATCTGTGTCACTACAGTGGGCTGTAAATCAGGGGGCTGTAAATCAGGGTCCCTACAGTGGGCTGTAAATCAGGGTCACTACAGTGGGCTGTAAATCAGAGTCACTACAGTGGGCTGTAAATCAGTGGGCTGTAAATCAGGGTCCCTACAGTGGGCTGTAAATCAGAGTCACTACAGTGGGCTGTAAATCAGGGTCACTACAGTGGGCTGTATCAGGGTCATACAGTGGGCTGTATATCAGGGTCACTACAGTGGGCTGTATATCAGTGGGCTGTAAATCAGGGTCACTACAGTGGGCTGTATATCAGTGGGCTGTAAATCAGGGTCACTACAGTGGGCTGTAAATCAGTGTCACTACAGTGGGCTGTAAATCAGTGGGCTGTAAATCAGTGTCACTACAGTGGGCTGTAAATCAGTGGGCTGTAAATCAGTGTCACTACAGTGGGCTGTAAATCAGTGTCACTACAGTGGGCTGTAAATCAGTGGGCTGTAAATCAGTGTCACTACAGTGGGCTGTAAATCAGGGTCACTACAGTGGGCTGTAAATCAGGGTCACTACAGTGGGCTATATACATGTGGGCTGTAAATCAGGGTCACTACAGTGTGCTGTATATCAGTGGGCTGTAAATCTGTGTCACTACAGTGGGCTGTAAATCAGGGTCACTACAGTGGGCTGTAAATCAGTGGGCTGTAAATCAGTGTCACTACAGTGGGCTGTAAATCAGGGTCACTACAGTGGGCTGTAAATCAGTGGGCTGTAAATCAGGGTCACTACAGTGGGCTATATATATGTGGGCTGTAAATCAGGGTCACTACAGTGGGCTGTATATCAGTGGGCTGTAAATCTGTGTCACTACAGTGGGCTGTAAATCAGGGTCACTACAGTGGGCTGTAAATCAGTGGGCTGTAAATCAGAGTCACTACAGTGGGCTGTAAATCAGGGTCACTACAGTGGGCTGTAAATCAGTGGGCTGTAAATCAGAGTCACTACAGTGGGCTGTAAATTAGGGTCACTACAGTGGGCTGTAAATCAGGGTCACTACAGTGGGCTGTAAATCAGTGGGCTGTAAATCAGAGTCACTACAGTGGGCTGTAAATCAGTGGGCTGTAAATCAGTGTCACTACAGTGGGCTGTAAATCAGTGTCACTACAGTGGGCTGTAAATCAGTGGGCTGTAAATCAGTGTCACTACAGTGGGCTGTAAATCAGGGTCACTACAGTGGGCTGTAAATCAGTGGGCTGTAAATCAGGGTCACTACAGTGGGCTGTATATCAGTGGGCTGTAAATCAGGGTCACTACAGTGGGCTGTATATCAGTGGGCTGTAAATCAGTGTCACTACAGTGGGCTGTAAATCAGGGTCACTACAGTGGGCTGTAAATCAGTGGGCTGTAAGTCAGGGTCACTACAGTGGGCTGTATATCAGTGGGCTGTAAGTCAGGGTCACCACAGTGGGCTGTAAATCAGGGTCACTACAGTGGGCTGTAAATCAGTGGGCTGTAAATCAGAGTCACCACAGTGGGCTGTAAATCAGTGGGCTGTAAATCAGGGTCACTACAGTGGGCTGTGAATCAAGGTCACTACAGTGGGCTGTAAATCAGTGGGCTGTAAATCAGTGGGCTGTAAATCAGTGGGGTCACTACAGTGGGCTGTAAATCAAGTCATCAGTGGGCTGTAAATCAGGGTCACTACAGTGGGCTGTAAATCAGGGTCACTACAGTGGGCTGTAAATCAGGGTCAGTGGGCTATCAGTGGGCTGTAAATCAGGGTCACTACAGTGGGCTGTATATCAGTGGGCTGTAAATCAGGGTCACTACAGTGGGCTGTATATCAGTGGGCTGTAAATCAGGGTCACTACAGTGGGCTGTAAATCAGTGTCACTACAGTGGGCTGTAAATCAGTGGGCTGTAAATCAGTGTCACTACAGTGGGCTGTATCATCTGTAAAGTGGGCTGTAAATCAGTGTCACTACAGTGGGCTGTAAATCAGGGTCACTACAGTGGGCTGTAAATCAGTGGGCTGTAAATCAGGGTCACTACAGTGGGCTGTAAATCAGTGGGCTGTAAATCAGGGTCACTACAGTGGGCTGTAAATCAGTGGGGTGTAAGTCAGGGTCACTACAGTGGGCTGTAAATCAGTGGGCTGTAAGTCAGGGTCACTACAGTGGGCTGTAAATCAGAGTCACTACAGTGGGCTGTAAATCAGGGTCACTACAGTGGGCTGTAAATCAGGGTCACTACAGTGGGCTGTAAATCAGAGTCACTACAGTGGGCTGTAAATCAGTGGGCTGTAAATCAGGGTCACTACAGTGGGCTGTAAATCAGTGGGCTGTAAATCAGGGTCACAGTGGGCTGTACAGTGGGCTGTAAAAATCAGTGGGCTGTAAATCAGGGTCACTACAGTGGGCTGTAAATCAGAGTCACTACAGTGGGCTGTAAATCAGTGGGCTGTAAATCAGGGTCACTACAGTGGGCTGTAAATCAGTGGGCTGTAAATCAGGGTCACTACAGTGGGCTGTAAATCAGTGT
Source organism: Oncorhynchus gorbuscha (assembly GCF_021184085.1). Classification (NCBI taxonomy): domain Eukaryota; kingdom Metazoa; phylum Chordata; class Actinopteri; order Salmoniformes; family Salmonidae; genus Oncorhynchus; species Oncorhynchus gorbuscha. The sequence goes on from NC_060184.1 coordinate 80,140,427, forward strand.
CACTACAGTGGGCTGTAAATCAGGGTCACTACAGTGGGCTGTATATCAGTGGGCTGTAAATCAGGGTCACTACAGTGGGCTGTATATCAGTGGGCTGTAAATCAGGGTCACTACAGTGGGCTGTATATCAGTGGGCTGTAAATCAGGGTCACTACAGTGGGCTGTAAATCAGTGTCACTACAGTGGGCTGTAAATCAGTGGGCTGTAAATCAGTGTCACTACAGTGGGCTGTAAATCAGTGGGCTGTAAATCAGGGTCACTACAGTGGGCTGTAAATCAGTGTCACTACAGTGGGCTGTAAATCAGTGGGCTGTAAATCAGTGTCACTACAGTGGGCTGTAAATCAGGGTCACTACAGTGGGCTGTAAATCAGTGGGCTGTAAATCAGGGTCACTACAGTGGGCTATATATATGTGGGCTGTAAATCAGGGTCACTACAGTGGGCTGTATATCAGTGGGCTGTAAATCTGTGTCACTACAGTGGGCTGTAAATCAGGGTCACTACAGTGGGCTGTAAATCAGTGGGCTGTAAATCAGAGTCACTACAGTGGGCTGTAAATCAGGGTCACTACAGTGGGCTGTAAATCAGGGTCACTACAGTGGGCTGTAAATCAGTGGGCTGTAAATCAGAGTCACTACAGTGGGCTGTAAATCAGTGGGCTGTAAATCAGGGTACCTACAGTGGGCTGTAAATCAGTGTCACTACAGTGGGCTGTAAATCAGTGGGCTGTAAATCAGTGTCACTACAGTGGGCTGTAAATCAGGGTCACTACAGTGGGCTGTAAATCAGTGGGCTGTAAATCAGGGTCACTACAGTGGGCTGTATATCAGTGGGCTGTAAATCAGGGTCACTACAGTGGGCTGTATATCAGTGGGCTGTAAATCAGTGTCACTACAGTGGGCTGTAAATCAGGGTCACTACAGTGGGCTGTAAATCAGTGGGCCGTAAGTCAGGGTCACTACAGTGGGCTGTATATCAGTGGGCTGTAAGTCAGGGTCACCACAGTGGGCTGTAAATCAGGGTTACTACAGTGGGCTGTAAATCAGTGGGCTGTAAATCAGAGTCACCACAGTGGGCTGTAAATCAGTGGGCTGTAAATCAGGGTCACTACAGTGGGCTGTGAATCAAGGTCACTACAGTGGGCTGTAAATCAGAGTCACTACAGTGGGCTGTAAATCAGTGGGCTGTAAATCAGGGTCACTACAGTGGGCTGTAAATCAGAGTCACTACAGTGGGCTGTAAATCAGGGTCACTACAGTGGGCTGTAAATCAGGGTCACTACAGTGGGCTGTAAATCAGGGTCACTACAGTGGGCTGTATATCAGTGGGCTGTAAATCAGGGTCACTACAGTGGGCTGTATATCAGTGGGCTGTAAATCAGGGTCACTACAGTGGGCTGTATATCAGTGGGCTGTAAATCAGGGTCACTACAGTGGGCAGTAAATCAGTGTCACTACAGTGGGCTGTAAATCAGTGGGCTGTAAATCAGTGTCACTACAGTGGGCTGTAAATCAGTGGGCTGTAAATCTGTGGGCTGTAAATCAGTGTCACTACAGTGGGCTGTAAATCAGGGTCACTACAGTGGGCTGTAAATCAGTGGGCTGTAAATCAGGGTCACTACAGTGGGCTGTATATCAGTGGGCTGTAAATCAGGGTCACTACAGTGGGCTGTAAATCAGTGGGCTGTAAGTCAGGGTCACTACAGTGGGCTGTAATCAGTGGGCTGTAAATCAGGGTCACTACAGTGGGCTGTAAATCAGTCACTACAGTGGGCTGTAAATCAGGGTCACTACAGTGGGCTGTAAATCAGTGGGCTGTAAGTCAGGGTCACTACAGTGGGCTGTAAATCAGAGTCACTACAGTGGGCTGTAAATCAGGGTCACTACAGTGGGCTGTAAATCAGGGTCACTACAGTGGGCTGTAAATCAGAGTCACTACAGTGGGCTGTAAATCAGTGGGCTGTAAATCAGGGTCACTACAGTGGGTTGTAAATCAGAGTCACTACAGTGGGCTGTAAATCAGTGGGCTGTAAATCAGTGTCACTACAGTGGGCTGTAAATCAGGGTCACTACAGTGGGCTGTAAATCAGTGGGCTGTAAATCAGGGTCACTACAGTGGGCTATATATATGTGGGCTGTAAATCAGGGTCACTACAGTGGGCTGTATATCAGTGGGCTGTAAATCTGTGTCACTACAGTGGGCTGTAAATCAGGGTCACTACAGTGGGCTGTAAATCAGTGGGCTGTAAATCAGATTCACTACAGTGGGCTGTAAATCAGGGTCACTACAGTGGGCTGTAAATCAGTGGGCTGTAAATCAGGGTCACTACAGTGGGCTGTAAATCAGTGGGCTGTAAATCAGGGTCACTACAGTGGGCTGTATATCAGTGGGCTGTAAAAGTGTCACTACAGTGGGCTGTAAATCAGGGTCACTACAGTGGGCTGTAAATCAGTGGGCTGTAAATCAGGGTCACTACAGTGGGCTGTATATCAGTGGGCTGTAAGTCAGGGTCACTACAGTGGGCTGTAAATCAGGGTTACTACAGTGGGCTGTAAATCAGTGGGCTGTAAATCAGAGTCACTACAGTGGGCTGTAAATCAGTGGGCTGTAAAAGGGTCACTACAGTGGGCTGTAAATCAAGGTCACTACAGTGGGCTGTAAATCAGGCTGTCACTACAGTGGGCTGTAAATCAGTGGGCTGTAAATCAGGGTCACTACAGTGGGCTGTAAATAGTCAGTGGGCTAAATCAGTGGGCTGTAAATCAGGGTCACTACAGTGGGCTGTAAATATCAGTGGGCTGTAAATCAGGGTCACTACAGTGGGCTGTAAAGTGGGCTGTAAATCAGGGTCACTACAGGCTGGCTGTAAATCAGTGGGCTGTAAATCAGTGGGCTGTAAATCAGAGTCACTACAGTGGGCTGTAAATCAGTGGGGTCACTACAGTGGGCTGTAAATCAGGGTCACTACAGTGGGCTGTAAATCAGTGGGCTGTAAATCAGGCTGTAAATACAGTGGGCTGTAAATCAGGGTCACTACAGTGGGCTGTAAATCAGGGTCACTACAGTGGGCTGTAAATCAGTGGGCTGTAAATCAGGGTCACTACAGTGGGCTGTAAATCAGAGTCACTACAGTGGGCTGTAAATCAGTGGGCTGTAAATCAGAGTCACTACAGTGGGCTGTAAATCAGGGTCACTACAGTGGGCTGTAAATCAGGGTCACTACAGTGGGCTGTAAATCAGTGGGCTGTAAATCAGGGTCACTACAGTGGGCTGTAAATCAGGGTCACTACAGTGGGCTGTAAATCAGGGTCACTACAGTGGGCTGTAAATCAGGGTCACTACAGTAAATCAGTGGGCTGTAAATCAGGGTCACTACAGTGGGCTGTAAATCAGGGTCACAGGGTCACTACAGTGGGCTGTAAATCAGGGTCACTACAGTGGGCTGTAAATCAGGGTCACTACAGTGGGCAGGGGGGCTGTAAATCAGTGGGCTGTAAATCAGTATAGTGGGCTGTAAATCAGGGTCACTACAGTGGGCTGTAAATCAGGGTCAGTGGGCTGTAAATCAGTGGCTGCTGTCAAAGTGGGCTCAGGGTCACTACAGTGGGCTGTAAATCAGTGGTCACTACAGTGGGCTGTAAATCAGGGTCACTACAGTGGGCTGTAAATCAGGGTCACTACAGTGGGCTGTAAATCAGAGTCACTACAGGGGGCTGTAAATCAGTGGGCTGTAAATCAGAGTCACTACAGTGGGCTGTAAATCAGTGGGCTGTAAATCAGTGGGCTGTAAATCAGGGTCACTACAGTGGGCTGTAAATCAGGGTCACTACAGTGGGCTGTAAATCAGGGTCACTACAGAATGTTTCTTGGTCATCTTAAACAAATCTACTTTGAAACACAAGCATCCACCTCACACACACATGGGCTTTACAAAACAAAGACACCTGTACCATGTCAGATATGGAATTGAAATGTATTCCATTTTCAGTTTAAATTCCAATATTATACTTGATGTATATCACAGAAAACTGAAATATAACAAAATCATTTTTCATGGTTTTTGCTGTGTTTATTTTATAATGTTAATTAATTATGAAGTTATGAAAAATATGAATAACATTCTACCCATGAAGCTACTAGGTTGTTTGACTGCAGGGAAAGGGCTACCTGAAAACATTTATGATTAGGTATTCAAGGTAATCATGACGGAAATACTCTTAATTGTGTATGGAAATTGTCTTCCCCCCCAGTGTGCTCTGAAACACGAAAATAATATTGTGTAACGTTACCAACTTTCGGTTCGAAAATGGTACAGTGAAAATCCTTCATCTGAAACTGAGTATGCCTCACTCTCTCTCTCGCTTGTTATGCTATAGAGAGGTACACAGTGAGATAGAGACACAGAAGAGAGAGAGAGAGAGAGAGAGAGAGAGAGAGAGACGGAGGGAGAGAGAGAGAGAGAGAAAGAGACACACAGAGAGAGAGAGAGAGAGAGAGAGAGAGAGAGAGAGAGAGAGAGAGAGAGAGAGAGACGGAGGGAGAGAGAGAGAGAGAGAAAGAGATACAGAGATAGAGAGAGAGAGAGAGAGAGAGAGAGAGAGAGAGAGAGAGAGAGAGAGAGAGAGAGAGAGAGAGAGAGAGAGAGAGAGAGAGAGAGAGAGAGAGAGAGAGGGAGAGAGAGAGAGAGAGAGAGAGAGAGAGAGAGAGAGAGAGAGAGAGAGAGAGAGAGAGAGAGAGACAGAGAGAGAGAGAGAGAGAGAGAGAGAGAGAGAGAGAGAGAGAGAGAGAGAGAGAGAGAGAGAGAGAGAGAGAGAGAGAGAGAGAGAGAGAGAGAGAGAGAGAGGGAGAGAGGGAGAGAGAGAGAGAGAGAGAGAGAGACAGAGAGAGACAGAGAGAGACACAGAGAGAGAGAGACACATAGACAGAGAGAGAGAGAGAGAGGAAGTCTCACGTCACCATTAATCCCCTGATGACACACCAAGCAGCTCTCACAGTCTCACGTCACCATTAAACGTTCATCCTTGTTTCTTAAACATCAAATCTCTAAGTGTTTAGGATACGTTTAGGCCTCATCTCTGAATATTCTTCAGGTTAGGCATTAACTCTGAATATTCTTCAGGCATGATCTCTGAATATTCTTCAGGCATGATCTCTGAATATTCTTCAGGCATGATCTCTGAATATTCTTCAGGCATGATCTCTGAATATTCTTCAGGCATGATCTCTGAATATTCTTCAGGCATGATCTCTGAATATTCTTCAGGCATGATCTCTGAATATTCTTCAGGCATGATCTCTGAATATTCTTCAGGCATGATCTCTGAATATTCTTCAGGTTAGGCATGATGTCTGAATATTCTTCAGGCATGATCTCTGAATATTCTTCAGGTTTGGCACGATCTCTGAATATTCTTCAGGTTTGGCATGATGTCTGAATATTCTTCAGGCATGATCCCTGAATATTCTTCAGGTTTGGCATGATGTCTGAATATTCTTCAGGTTTGGCATGATGTCTGAATATTCTTCAGGCATGATCTCTGAATATTCTTCAGGTTAGGCATGATGTCTGAATATTCTTCAGGCATGATGTCTGAATATTCTTCAGGTTTGGCATGATCTCTGAATATTCTTCAGGCATGATGTCTGAATATTCTTCAGGTTTGGCATGATCTCTGAATATTCTTCAGGTTTGGCATGATGTCTGAATATTCTTCAGGCATGATCTCTGAATATTCTTCAGGTTAGGCATGATGTCTGAATATTCTTCAGGCATGATGTCTGAATATTCTTCAGGTTAGGCATGATCTCTGAATATTCGTCAGGTTAGGCACGATGTCTGAATATTCTTCAGGTTAGGCATGATGTCTGAATATTCTTCAGGTTAGGCACGATGTCTGAATATTCTTCAGGTTAGGCACGATGTCTGAATATTCTTCAGGTTAGGCATGATGTCTGAATATTCTTCAGGTTAGGCATGATGTCTGAATATTCTTCAGGCATGATGTCTGAATATTCTTCAGGTTAGGCATGATGTCTGAATATTCTTCAGGTTTGGCATGATGTCTGAATATTCGTCAGGTTAGGCACGATGTCTGAATATTCTTCAGGTTAGGCATGATGTCTGAATATTCTTCAGGTTAGGCACGATGTCTGAATATTCTTCAGGTTAGGCACGATGTCTGAATATTCTTCAGGTTAGGCATGATGTCTGAATATTCTTCAGGTTAGGCATGATGTCTGAATATTCTTCAGGCATGATGTCTGAATATTCTTCAGGTTAGGCATGATGTCTGAATATTCTTCAGGTTTGGCATGATGTCTGAATATTCTTCAGGTTTGGCATGATGTCTGAATATTCTTCAGGTTAGGCATGATGTCTGAATATTCTTCAGGCACGATCTCTGAATATTCTTCAGGTTAGGCATGATGTCTGAATATTCTTCAGGCATGATGTCTGAATATTCTTCAGGTTAGGCATGATCTCTGAATATTCTTCAGGCATGATGTCTGAATATTCTTCAGGCATGATCTCTGAATATTCTTCAGGTTCAGGTGGGCTGTAAATCAGGGTCACTACAGTGGGCTGTAAATCAGAGTCACTACAGTGGGCTGTAAATCAGTGGGCTGTAAATCAGGGTCACTACAGTGAGTTGTAAATCAGATTCACTACAGTGGGCTGTAAATCAGTGGGCTGTAAATCAGTGTCACTACAGTGGGCTGTAAATCAGGGTCACTACAGTGGGCTGTAAATCAGTGGGCTGTAAATCAGGGTCACTACAGTGGGCTATATATATGTGGGCTGTAAATCAGGGTCACTACAGTGGGCTGTATATCAGTGGGCTGTAAATCTGTGTCACTACAGTGGGCTGTAAATCAGGGTCACTACAGTGGGCTGTAAATCAGTGGGCTGTAAATCAGATTCACTACAGTGGGCTGTAAATCAGGGTCACTACAGTGGGCTGTAAATCAGTGGGCTGTAAATCAGGGTCACTACAGTGGGCTGTATATCAGTGGGCTGTAAATCAGGGTCACTACAGTGGGCTGTATATCAGTGGGCTGTAAATTAGTGTCACTACAGTGGGCTGTAAATCAGGGTCACTACAGTGGGCTGTAAATCAGTGTGCCGTAAGTCAGGGTCACTACAGTGGGCTGTATATCAGTGGGCTGTAAGTCAGGGTCACCACAGTGGGCTGTAAATCAGGGTTACTACAGTGGGCTGTAAATCAGTGGG
>NC_060184.1:80152658-80170158 GCF_021184085.1 Oncorhynchus gorbuscha
TCTCTGAATATTCTTCAGGCATGATCTCTGAATATTCTTCAGGTTTGGCATGATGTCTGAATATTCTTCAGGCATGATGTCTGAATATTCTTCAGGCATGATCTATGAATATTCTTCAGGTTAGGCATGATGTCTGAATATTCTTCAGGTTAGGCATGATGTCTGAATATTCTTCAGGTTAGGCATGATGTCTGAATATTCTTCAGGCATGATCTCTGAATATTCTTCAGGTTTGGCACAATCTCTGAATATTCTTCAGGTTTGGCATGATGTCTGAATATTCTTCAGGCATGATCTCTGAATATTCTTCAGGTTAGGCATGATGTCTGAATATTCTTCAGGCATGATCTCTGAATATTCTTCAGGTTTGGCATGATGTCTGAATATTCTTCAGGCATGATCTCTGAATATTCTTCAGGTTAGGCATGATGTCTGAATATTCTTCAGGCATGATCTCTGAATATTCTTCAGGTTTGGCATGATCTCTGAATATTCTTCAGGTTTGGCATGATCTCTGAATATTCTTCAGGTTAGGCATGATGTCTGAATATTCTTCAGGTTAGGCACGATGTCTGAATATTCTTCAGGTTAGGCATGATGTCTGAATATTCTTCAGGTTAGGCACGATGTCTGAATATTCTTCAGGTTAGGCATGATGTCTGAATATTCTTCAGGCATGATGTCTGAATATTCTTCAGGTTAGGCATGATGTCTGAATATTCTTCAGGCATGATCTCTGAATATTCTTCAGGTTTGGCATGATGTCTGAATATTCTTCAGGTTAGGCATGATGTCTGAATATTCTTCAGGTTAGGCATGATGTCTGAATATTCTTCAGGCATGATGTCTGAATATTCTTCAGGTTAGGCATGATGTCTGAATATTCTTCAGGTTAGGCATGATGTCTGAATATTCTTCAGGCATGATGTCTGAATATTCTTCAGGTTAGGCATGATGTCTGAATATTCTTCAGGCATGATCTCTGAATATTCTTCAGGTTAGGCATGATGTCTGAATATTCTTCAGGTTAGGCATGATGTCTGAATATTCTTCAGGTTAGGCATGATGTCTGAATATTCTTCAGGCATGATGTCTGAATATTCGTCAGGTTTGGCATGATCTCTGAATATTCTTCAGGTTAGGCACGATGTCTGAATATTCTTCAGGTTTGGCATGATCTCTGAATATTCTTCAGGCATGATGTCTGAATATTCTTCAGGTTTGGCATGATGTCTGAATATTCTTCAGGTTTGGCATGATGTCTGAATATTCTTCAGGTTAGGCATGATCTCTGAATATTCTTCAGGCATGATGTCTGAATATTCGTCAGGTTTGGCATGATCTCTGAATATTCTTCAGGTTAGGCATGATGTCTGAATATTCTTCAGGTTAGGCATGATCTCTGAATATTCTTCAGGTTAGGCATGATGTCTGAATATTCTTCAGGAATGATCTCTGAATATTCTTCAGGCACGATGTCTGAATATTCTTCAGGTTAGGCATGATGTCTGAATATTCTTCAGGTTAGGCATGATCTCTGAATATTCTTCAGGCATGATGTCTGAATATTCTTCAGGTTTGGCATGATGTCTGAATATTCTTCAGGTTTGGCATGATGTCTGAATATTCTTCAGGTTAGGCATGATCTCTGAATATTCTTCAGGCATGATGTCTGAATATTCTTCAGGCATGATGTCTGAATATTCTTCAGGTTTGGCATGATCTCTGAATATTCTTCAGGCATGATGTCTGAATATTCTTCAGGCATGATCTCTGAATATTCTTCAGGTTTGGCATGATCTCTGAATATTCTTCAGGCATGATCTCTGAATATTCTTCAGGCATGATCTCTGAATATTCTTCAGGTTTGGCATGATCTCTGAATATTCTTCAGGCATGATCTCTGAATATTCTTCAGGTTAGGCATGATCTCTGAATATTCTTCAGGCATGATCTCTGAATATTCTTCAGGTTAGGCATGATGTCTGAATATTCTTCAGGTTTGGCATGATGTCTGAATATTCTTCAGGTTTGGCATGATGTCTGAATATTCTTCAGGTTAGGCATGATCTCTGAATATTCTTCAGGCATGATGTCTGAATATTCTTCAGGTTTGGCATGATCTCTGAATATTCTTCAGGCATGATGTCTGAATATTCTTCAGGCATGATGTCTGAATATTCTTCAGGTTTGGCATGATCTCTGAATATTCTTCAGGCATGATGTCTGAATATTCTTCAGGCATGATCTCTGAATATTCTTCAGGTTTGGCATGATCTCTGAATATTCTTCAGGCATGATCTCTGAATATTCTTCAGGTTAGGCATGATGTCTGAATATTCTTCAGGCATGATGTCTGAATATTCTTCAGGTTAGTCATGATCTCTGAATATTCTTCAGGTTAGGCATGATGTCTGAATATTCTTCAGGTTTGGCATGATGTCTGAATATTCTTCAGGTTTGGCATGATGTCTGAATATTCTTCAGGTTAGGCATGATGTCTGAATATTCTTCAGGCATGATCTCTGAATATTCTTCAGGTTTGGCATGATCTCTGAATATTCTTCAGGCATGATCTCTGAATATTCTTCAGGTTTGGCATGATGTCTGAATATTCTTCAGGCATGATGTCTGAATATTCTTCAGGCATGATGTCTGAATATTCTTCAGGTTAGGCATGATGTCTGAATATTCTTCAGGTTAGGCATGATCTCTGAATATTCTTCAGGCATGATGTCTGAATATTCTTCAGGTTAGGCATGATGTCTGAATATTCTTCAGGTTAGGCATGATCTCTGAATATTCTTCAGGTTAGGCATGATCTCTGAATATTCTTCAGGTTTGGCATGATGTCTGAATATTCTTCAGGTTAGGCATGATGTCTGAATATTCTTCAGGTTAGGCATGATCTCTGAATATTCTTCAGGTTAGGCATGATCTCTGAATATTCTTCAGGTTTGGCATGATGTCTGAATATTCTTCAGGCATGATCTCTGAATATTCTTCAGGTTTGGCATGATGTCTGAATATTCTTCAGGCATGATCTCTGAATATTCTTCAGGTTAGGCATGATCTCTGAATATTCTTCAGGTTAGGCATGATGTCTGAATATTCCTCAGGAATGATCTCTGAATATTCTTCAGGTTTGGCATGATGTCTGAATATTCTTCAGGCATGATCTCTGAATATTCTTCAGGTTTGGCATGATCTCTGAATATTCTTCAGGTTTGGCATGATGTCTGAATATTCTTCAGGAATGATCTCTGAATATTCTTCAGGTTTGGCATGATGTCTGAATATTCTTCAGGCATGATCTCTGAATATTCTTCAGGTTTGGCATGATGTCTGAATATTCTTCAGGCATGATCTCTGAATATTCTTCAGGTTTGGCATGATCTCTGAATATTCTTCAGGTTTGGCATGATGTCTGAATATTCTTCAGGTTAGGCACTAACTCTGAATATTCTTCAGGTTTGGCATGATGTCTGAATATTCTTCAGGCATGATCTCTGAATATTCTTCAGGTTTGGCATGATGTCTGAATATTCTTCAGGCATGATCTCTGAATATTCTTCAGGTTTGGCATGATGTCTGAATATTCTTCAGGCATGATCTCTGAATATTATTCAGGTTTGGCATGATCTCTGAATATTCTTCAGGTTTGGCATGATGTCTGAATATTCTTCAGGTTAGGCATTAACTCTGAATATTCTTCAGGTTTGGCATGATGTCTGAATTTTCTTCAGGTTTGGCATGATCTCTGAATATTCTTCAGGTTTGGCATGATGTCTGAATATTCTTCAGGTTAGGCATTAACTCTGAATATTCTTCAGGTTTGGCATGATGTCTGAATTTTCTTCAGGTTAGGCATGATGTCTGAATATTCTTCAGGTTAGGCATTAACTCTGAATTTTCTTCAGGTTAGGCATGATGTCTGAATATTCTTCAGGTTAGGCATTAACTCTGAATTTTCTTCAGGTTAGGCATGATGTCTGAATATTCTTCAGGTTAGGCATTAACTCTGAATATTCTTCAGGTTTGGCATGATGTCTGAATATTCTTCAGGTTAGGCATTAACTCTGAATTTTCTTCAGGTTTGGCATGATGTCTGAATATTCTTCAGGTTTGGCATGATGTCTGAATATTCTTCAGGTTAGGCACGATGTCTGAATATTCTTCAGGTTTGGCATGATGTCTGAATATTCTTCAGGTCAGGCATGATGTCTGAATATTCTTCAGGTTTGGCATGATGTCTGAATATTCTTCAGGTTAGGCACGATGTCTGAATATTCTTCAGGTTTGGCATGATGTCTGAATATTCTTCAGGTCAGGCATGATGTCTGAATATTCTTCAGGTTTGGCATGATCTCTGAATATTCTTCAGGCATGATGTCTGAATATTCTTCAGGCATGATGTCTGAATATTCTTCAGGTTTGGCATGATCTCTGAATATTCTTCAGGCATGATGTCTGAATATTCTTCAGGCATGATCTCTGAATATTCTTCAGGTTTGGCATGATCTCTGAATATTCTTCAGGCATGATGTCTGAATATTCTTCAGGCATGATCTCTGAATATTCTTCAGGTTTGGCATGATCTCTGAATATTCTTCAGGCATGATCTCTGAATATTCTTCAGGTTAGGCATGATCTCTGAATATTCTTCAGGCATGATCTCTGAATATTCTTCAGGTTAGGCATGATGTCTGAATATTCTTCAGGTTTGGCATGATGTCTGAATATTCTTCAGGTTTGGCATGATGTCTGAATATTCTTCAGGTTAGGCATGATCTCTGAATATTCTTCAGGCATGATCTCTGAATATTCTTCAGGTTAGGCATGATGTCTGAATATTCTTCAGGTTTGGCATGATGTCTGAATATTCTTCAGGTTTGGCATGATGTCTGAATATTCTTCAGGTTAGGCATGATGTCTGAATATTCTTCAGGCATGATCTCTGAATATTCTTCAGGTTTGGCATGATCTCTGAATATTCTTCAGGCATGATCTCTGAATATTCTTCAGGTTTGGCATGATGTCTGAATATTCTTCAGGCATGATGTCTGAATATTCTTCAGGCATGATCTATGAATATTCTTCAGGTTAGGCATGATGTCTGAATATTCTTCAGGTTAGGCACGATGTCTGAATATTCTTCAGGTTAGGCACGATGTCTGAATATTCTTCAGGTTAGGCATGATGTCTGAATATTCTTCAGGTTAGGCATGATCTCTGAATATTCTTCAGGCATGATGTCTGAATATTCTTCAGGTTAGGCATGATGTCTGAATATTCTTCAGGTTAGGCATGATCTCTGAATATTCTTCAGGTTAGGCATGATCTCTGAATATTCTTCAGGTTTGGCATGATGTCTGAATATTCTTCAGGTTAGGCATGATGTCTGAATATTCTTCAGGTTAGGCATGATCTCTGAATATTCTTCAGGTTAGGCATGATCTCTGAATATTCTTCAGGTTTGGCATGATGTCTGAATATTCTTCAGGCATGATCTCTGAATATTCTTCAGGTTTGGCATGATGTCTGAATATTCTTCAGGCATGATCTCTGAATATTCTTCAGGTTAGGCATGATCTCTGAATATTCTTCAGGTTAGGCATGATGTCTGAATATTCTTCAGGAATGATCTCTGAATATTCTTCAGGTTTGGCATGATGTCTGAATATTCTTCAGGCATGATCTCTGAATATTCTTCAGGTTTGGCATGATCTCTGAATATTCTTCAGGTTTGGCATGATGTCTGAATATTCTTCAGGAATGATCTCTGAATATTCTTCAGGTCAGGCATGATGTCTGAATATTCTTCAGGTTTGGCATGATCTCTGAATATTCTTCAGGCATGATGTCTGAATATTCTTCAGGCATGATGTCTGAATATTCTTCAGGTTTGGCATGATCTCTGAATATTCTTCAGGCATGATGTCTGAATATTCTTCAGGCATGATCTCTGAATATTCTTCAGGTTTGGCATGATCTCTGAATATTCTTCAGGCATGATGTCTGAATATTCTTCAGGCATGATCTCTGAATATTCTTCAGGTTTGGCATGATCTCTGAATATTCTTCAGGCATGATCTCTGAATATTCTTCAGGTTAGGCATGATCTCTGAATATTCTTCAGGCATGATCTCTGAATATTCTTCAGGTTAGGCATGATGTCTGAATATTCTTCAGGTTTGGCATGATGTCTGAATATTCTTCAGGTTTGGCATGATGTCTGAATATTCTTCAGGTTAGGCATGATCTCTGAATATTCTTCAGGCATGATGTCTGAATATTCTTCAGGTTTGGCATGATCTCTGAATATTCTTCAGGCATGATGTCTGAATATTCTTCAGGCATGATGTCTGAATATTCTTCAGGTTTGGCATGATCTCTGAATATTCTTCAGGCATGATGTCTGAATATTCTTCAGGCATGATCTCTGAATATTCTTCAGGTTTGGCATGATCTCTGAATATTCTTCAGGCATGATGTCTGAATATTCTTCAGGTTAGTCATGATCTCTGAATATTCTTCAGGTTAGGCATGATGTCTGAATATTCTTCAGGTTTGGCATGATGTCTGAATATTCTTCAGGTTTGGCATGATGTCTGAATATTCTTCAGGTTAGGCATGATGTCTGAATATTCTTCAGGCATGATCTCTGAATATTCTTCAGGTTTGGCATGATCTCTGAATATTCTTCAGGCATGATCTCTGAATATTCTTCAGGTTTGGCATGATGTCTGAATATTCTTCAGGCATGATGTCTGAATATTCTTCAGGCATGATCTATGAATATTCTTCAGGTTAGGCATGATGTCTGAATATTCTTCAGGTTAGGCACGATGTCTGAATATTCTTCAGGTTAGGCACGATGTCTGAATATTCTTCAGGTTAGGCATGATGTCTGAATATTCTTCAGGTTAGGCATGATCTCTGAATATTCTTCAGGCATGATGTCTGAATATTCTTCAGGTTAGGCATGATGTCTGAATATTCTTCAGGTTAGGCATGATCTCTGAATATTCTTCAGGTTAGGCATGATCTCTGAATATTCTTCAGGTTTGGCATGATGTCTGAATATTCTTCAGGTTAGGCATGATGTCTGAATATTCTTCAGGTTAGGCAAGATCTCTGAATATTCTTCAGGTTAGGCATGATCTCTGAATATTCTTCAGGTTTGGCATGATGTCTGAATATTCTTCAGGCATGATCTCTGAATATTCTTCAGGTTTGGCATGATGTCTGAATATTCTTCAGGCATGATCTCTGAATATTCTTCAGGTTAGGCATGATCTCTGAATATTCTTCAGGTTAGGCATGATGTCTGAATATTCTTCAGGAATGATCTCTGAATATTCTTCAGGTTTGGCATGATGTCTGAATATTCTTCAGGCATGATCTCTGAATATTCTTCAGGTTTGGCATGATCTCTGAATATTCTTCAGGTTTGGCATGATGTCTGAATATTCTTCAGGAATGATCTCTGAATATTCTTCAGGTTTGGCATGATGTCTGAATATTCTTCAGGCATGATCTCTGAATATTCTTCAGGTTTGGCATGATGTCTGAATATTCTTCAGGCATGATCTCTGAATATTCTTCAGGTTTGGCATGATGTCTGAATATTCTTCAGGCATGATCTCTGAATATTCTTCAGGTTTGGCATGATCTCTGAATATTCTTCAAGTTTGGCATGATGTCTGAATATTCTTCAGGTTAGGCATTAACTCTGAATATTCTTCAGGTTTGGCATGATGTCTGAATTTTCTTCAGGTTAGGCATGATGTCTGAATATTCTTCAGGTTTGGCATGATGTCTGAATATTCTTCAGGTTAGGCACGATGTCTGAATATTCTTCAGGTTTGGCATGATGTCTGAATATTCTTCAGGTTAGGCACGATGTCTGAATATTCTTCAGGTTTGGCATGATGTCTGAATATTCTTCAGGTCAGCCATGATGTCTGAATATTCTTCAGGTTTGGCATGATCTCTGAATATTCTTCAGGCATGATGTCTGAATATTCTTCAGGCATGATGTCTGAATATTCTTCAGGTTTGGCATGATCTCTGAATATTCTTCAGGCATGATGTCTGAATATTCTTCAGGCATGATCTCTGAATATTCTTCAGGTTTGGCATGATCTCTGAATATTCTTCAGGCATGATGTCTGAATATTCTTCAGGCATGATCTCTGAATATTCTTCAGGTTTGGCATGATCTCTGAATATTCTTCAGGCATGATCTCTGAATATTCTTCAGGCATGATCTCTGAATATTCTTCAGGTTTGGCATGATCTCTGAATATTCTTCAGGCATGATCTCTGAATATTCTTCAGGTTAGGCATGATCTCTGAATATTCTTCAGGCATGATCTCTGAATATTCTTCAGGTTAGGCATGATGTCTGAATATTCTTCAGGTTTGGCATGATGTCTGAATATTCTTCAGGTTTGGCATGATGTCTGAATATTCTTCAGGTTAGGCATGATCTCTGAATATTCTTCAGGCATGATGTCTGAATATTCTTCAGGTTTGGCATGATCTCTGAATATTCTTCAGGCATGATGTCTGAATATTCTTCAGGCATGATGTCTGAATATTCTTCAGGTTTGGCATGATCTCTGAATATTCTTCAGGCATGATGTCTGAATATTCTTCAGGCATGATCTCTGAATATTCTTCAGGTTTGGCATGATCTCTGAATATTCTTCAGGCATGATCTCTGAATATTCTTCAGGTTAGGCATGATCTCTGAATATTCTTCAGGTTAGGCATGATGTCTGAATATTCTTCAGGTTAGGCACGATGTCTGAATATTCTTCAGGTTAGGCATGATGTCTGAATATTCTTCAGGTTTGGCATGATGTCTGAATATTCTTCAGGTTTGGCATGATGTCTGAATATTCTTCAGGTTAGGCATGATCTCTGAATATTCTTCAGGCATGATGTCTGAATATTCTTCAGGTTTGGCATGATCTCTGAATATTCTTCAGGCATGATCTCTGAATATTCTTCAGGTTAGGCATGATCTCTGAATATTCTTCAGGTTAGGCATGATGTCTGAATATTCTTCAGGTTTGGCATGATGTCTGAATATTCTTCAGGCATGATCTCTGAATATTCTTCAGGTTTGGCATGATCTCTGAATATTCTTCAGGCATGATCTCTGAATATTCTTCAGGTTAGGCATGATGTCTGAATATTCTTCAGGCATGATGTCTGAATATTCTTCAGGTTAGTCATGATCTCTGAATATTCTTCAGGTTTGGCATGATGTCTGAATATTCTTCAGGTTTGGCATGATGTCTGAATATTCTTCAGGTTTGGCATGATGTCTGAATATTCTTCAGGTTAGGCATGATGTCTGAATATTCTTCAGGCATGATCTCTGAATATTCTTCAGGTTTGGCATGATCTCTGAATATTCTTCAGGCATGATCTCTGAATATTCTTCAGGTTTGGCATGATGTCTGAATATTCTTCAGGCATGATGTCTGAATATTCTTCAGGCATGATCTATGAATATTCTTCAGGTTAGGCATGATGTCTGAATATTCTTCAGGTTTGGCATGATGTCTGAATATTCTTCAGGTTTGGCATGATGTCTGAATATTCTTCAGGTTAGGCATGATCTCTGAATATTCTTCAGGTTTGGCATGATGTCTGAATATTCTTCAGGTTAGGCATGATGTCTGAATATTCTTCAGGTTAGGCATGATCTCTGAATATTCTTCAGGTTAGGCATGATCTCTGAATATTCTTCAGGTTAGGCATGATCTCTGAATATTCTTCAGGTTTGGCATGATGTCTGAATATTCTTCAGGCATGATCTCTGAATATTCTTCAGGTTAGGCATGATCTCTGAATATTCTTCAGGTTAGGCATGATGTCTGAATATTCTTCAGGAATGATCTCTGAATATTCTTCAGGTTTGGCATGATGTCTGAATATTCTTCAGGCATGATCTCTGAATATTCTTCAGGTTTGGCATGATCTCTGAATATTCTTCAGGTTTGGCATGATGTCTGAATATTCTTCAGGTTAGGCATTAACTCTGAATATTCTTCAGGTTTGGCATGATGTCTGAATATTCTTCAGGTTTGGCATGATGTCTGAATATTCTTCAGGTTAGGCACGATGTCTGAATATTCTTCAGGTTAGGCACGATGTCTGAATATTCTTCAGGTTTGGCATGATGTCTGAATATTCTTCAGGTCAGGCATGATGTCTGAATATTCTTCAGGTTTGGCATGATGTCTGAATATTCTTCAGGTTAGGCACGATGTCTGAATATTCTTCAGGTTTGGCATGATGTCTGAATATTCTTCAGGTCAGGCATGATGTCTGAATATTCTTCAGGTTTGGCATGATGTCTGAATATTCTTCAGGCATGATGTCTGAATATTCTTCAGGCATGATGTCTGAATATTCTTCAGGTCAGGCATGATGTCTGAATATTCTTCAGGTTTGGCATGATGTCTGAATATTCTTCAGGCATGATGTCTGAATATTCTTCAGGTTTGGCATGATGTCTGAATATTCTTCAGGCATGATGTCTGAATATTCTTCAGGCATGATCTCTGAATATTCTTCAGGTTAGGCATGATCTCTGAATATTCTTCAGGCATGATGTCTGAATATTCTTCAGGTTAGGCATTAACTCCGAACGGTTAAGGTAAGGATGCATGTTATGAATAGGCTTAAAACAAAAATATGGAAGCAACTTTGTATCATTGGATTTGAACCTGCAACCTGTGGAACCAGATGCCACAACACCCGTGCAAAACCAAAAACCTAGGTAACAGCACGTACTGTGGTCCTTCTGTAGCTCAGTTGGTAGAGCATGGCGCTTGTAACGCCAGGGTAGTGGGTTCGATCCCCGGGACCACCCATATGTAGAATGTATGCACACATGACTGTAAGTCGCTTTGGATAAAAGCGTCTGCTAAATGGCATATATTATTATTATTATTATTATATTATTATTATTATTATTATATTACTGGTGCCCCTAGTGGCCAGTTCACACATCATCTCCCTACGTCCTCAGACATGGATGAGGGGGAGGCTCAACACCCCAGGGATTCTGTTTCCAGTGCTGGGGGGGCTCAACACCCCAGGGATTATGTTTCCAGTGCTGGGGGGGGGCTCAACACCCCAGGGATTATGTTTCCAGTGCTGGGGGGGGGCTCAACACCACAGGGATTCTGTTATCGAATCCCAATGTGTCATTTTCTATTGGCAGGTGGGTGATAACTGTGGGTGATAACTGTGGGTGATGACTGTGGGTGATAACTATGTGTGATGACTGTGGGTGATGGCTGTGGGTGATGGCTGTGGGTGATGACTGTGGGTGATGGCTGTGGGTGATAACTGTGGGTGATGGCTGTGGGTGATGACTGTGGGTGATGGCTGTGGGTGAAGGCTGTGGTTGTGTCAAGCCCCCCCCTCATCCATGTCTGATGGTACCCAATCCTCAATATAGTGCACTACTTTGACCAGAGCACATAGGGCTTCACATAGGGCTTCCCATAGGGCTTCCGATAGGGCTTTCCACAAGGCTTCACATAGGGCTTCCCACAAGGCTTCACATAGGGCTTCACATAGGGCTTCCCATAGGGCTTCCCAGAGGCTTCGCATAGGGCTTCCCATAGGGCTTCACATAGGGCTTCCCATAGGGCTTCCCAGAGGCTTCACATAGGGCTTCCCATAGGGCTTCACATAGGGCTTCACATAGGGCTTCACATAGGGCTCCATTTTGGGATTCGTTGTGTGATTAAATCCAGGCCTTAGACCCTGCCACCATTGTTATTGTGCTGGGATTCCCCTAGTCCCCACAGGAGAGATCCTCTGTCACATTCTGCCAGATTTAGGCCCTGCCAGCTGGCCAAGTGGCGTGGCGGAACTCAGACTTAACGTAGCTAGTCCCTCTTTAGGGCTGTAGCTAGGGCTCTCTCTCTCTCTCTCTCTCTCTCTCTCTCTCTCTCTCTCTCTCTCTCTCTCTCTCTCTCTCTCTCTCTCGCTCTGTCTTTCTCCCCCCCCTCTCTCTCTCTCTGCCTCTCTCTAGCTTGCTAAATTAGATTCTCCCTCTTCTCTCACATTGTCTCTCTCTCTAGTTTGCTCATTGCATTTATTTCTCTCTCGCATTACTGTATCTATCTCACCCTCTTTCTCCCATTTTCACTCAGTAACCCCTCCCTATTCCCCCATTCCTAAACCCCCTCTGTCATCCCAACATCCTCAGGTGCCATCTGTATTTCTCTTCCTCTGTTCTGTCCATCATGGCATATAGAGCTCTAGGATTGTATCCCAAATGGCACCCTGTTCTCTACAGTCCCCTATGGGCCATGGTCCCCCTGTTCTCTACAGTCCCCTATGGGCCATGGTCCCCCTATTCTCTACAGTCCCCTATGGGCCATGGTCCCCCTGTTCTCTACAGTCCCCTATGGGCCATGGTCCCCCTATTCTCTACAGTCCCCTATGGGCCCATGGTCCCCCTATTCTCTACAGTCCCCTATGGGCCCATGGTCCCCCTATTCTCTACAGTCCCCTATGGGCCATGGTCCCCCTATTCTCTACAGTCCCCTATGGGCCATGGTCCCCCTATTCTCTACAGTCCCCTATGGGCCATGGTCCCCCTATTCTCTACAGTCCCCTATGGGCCATGGTCACCCTATTCTCTACAGTGACATTTGGGACAAACTCTGGTGGACTGGTGGAGGCTGGTGGAGACTGGTGGAGGCTGTAGGAGGCTGGTGAAGGCTGGTGGAGGCTGTAGGTGGCTCGTTGAGGCTGTAGGAGGCTGATGGAGGCTGTAGCAACCTGGTGGAGGCTGTAGGTGGCTGGTGGAGGCTGTGGGAGGCTGGTGGAGGATGTAGGAGGCTGGTGGAGGATGCAGGAGGCTGGTGGATGATGTAGGAGGCTGTAGGGGTCAGCCCAGGTTTATGGTTTAATGTCTGTTGGTGAGCACTGGGCTAGGAGAGTATAAGTGATTAATGCTAAATGTTTTGGACAGGCAGGCTTTGATCTTCGAGAGAGGGATAGTGGAGAGTTAGAGGAGGGTTAGGGGGTAAGAGGAGGGTTAGAGGAGGGTTTTAGAGGAGGGTTAGGGGGTAAGAGGAGGGTTAGGGGAGGGTTAGGGGAGGATTAGGGGAGGGTTAGAGAAGGGTTAGGGGGTAAGAGGAGGGTTAGAGGAGGGTTAGAGGAGGGTTAGGGGAGGATTAGGGGAGGGTTAGAGGAGGGTTATGGGAGGGTTAGGAGAGGGTTAGAGGAGGGTTAGGGGAGGATTAGGGGAGGGTTAGAGGAGGGTTAGAGGAGGGTTAGAGGAGGGTTAGGGGAGGGTTAGGGGAGGGTAGGGGAGGGTTAGAGGAGGGTAGGGGAGGGTTAGGGGAGGGTTAGAGGAGGGTTAGGGGAGTGTTAGAGGAGGGTTATAGGAGGGTTAGAGGAGGGTTAGGGGAGGATTAGGGGAGGGTTAGAGGAGGGTTAGGGGAGGGTTAGGGGAGGATTAGGGGAGGGTTAGAGGAGGGTTATGGGAGGGTTAGAGGAGGGTTAGGGGAGGGTTAGAGGAGGGTTAGGTGAGGGTTTGAGGAGGGTTATGGGTGGGTTAGGGGAGGGTTAGGGGACGGTTATGGGAGGGTTAGGAGAGGGTTAGAGAAGGGTTATGGGAGGGTTAGGAGAGGGTTATGGGAGGGTTAAAGGAGGGTTATGGGAGTGTTAGGAGAGGGTTATGGGAGGGTTAGAGGGGGGTTAGGGGAGGGTTAGGAGAGGGTTAGGAGAGGGTTATGGGAGGGTTATGGGAGGGTTAGGAGAGGGTTAGGAGAGGGTTAGAGGAGGGTTATAGGAGGGTTCGGAGAAGGTTATGGGAGGTTATGGGAGGGTTATGGGAGGGTTAGGAGAAGGTGGGTTAGGGGAGGGTTAGAGGAGGGTTATGGGAGGGTTAGGAGAGGGTTAGAGGAGGGTTATGGGAAGGTTCGGAGAAGGTTATGGGAGGGTTATGGGAGGGTTATGGGAGGGTTAACCTCTTGCTCCTACCTGACACGCAGACGTCCCATCTAGACATCTGGAAATGCAAATGCGCTACGCTAAATGCTAATAGTACTAGTTAAAACTCAAACGTTCATTAAAATACACATGCAGGGTATTGAATTAAAGCTACACTCGTTGTGAATCCAGGCAACAAGTCAGATTTTTAAAATGCTTTTCGGCGAAAGCATGAGAAGCTATTATCTGATAGCATGTAACATCCCAAAAGACTCGCAGGGGACGTAAACAAAATAATTAGCATAGTCGTCGCTACACAAACCGCACAAATAAAATATAAAACATTCATTACCTTTGACCATCTTCTTTGTTGGCACTCCTAGATGTCCCATAATCAATATTGGGTCTTTTTTTCGATTAAACCGGTCCATATATAGCCTAGATATCGATCTATGAAGACTGTGTGATAAACTAAAAAAAATAGCGTCTTATAACGTAACGTCATTTTTTTAAATAAAAAAAGTCGACGATAAACTTTCACAAAACACTTCGAAATGCAACTTTAGGTATTAGTAAACGTTAATAAGCGATCAAATTAATCACGAGACGAAGTGTATTCTATAGCATATACTATATTCCTGGCCTGAGTAGCAGGGCGCTGAAATGTTGCGCAATTTTTAACAGAATGTTCAAAAAAGTAGGGGGTAGGAGTAACAGGTTAAAGGAGGGTTAGGAGAGGGTTATGGGATGGTTAGGGGAGGGTTAGAGGAGGGTTAGAGGAGGGTTAGTGTAGGTAACGCAGTGTGACTAACCGGTAGAGAGAGAAGTTTGGGTATGCCACGGCACAAAGTCTGCATGCCAAATTACACCCTATTCCCTATATAGTGCCCTATTCCCTATATAGTGCCCTATTCCCTATATAGTGCCCTATTCCCTATATAGTGCCCTATTCCCTATATAGTGCCCTATTCCCTATATAGTGCCCTATTCCCTATATAGTGCCCTATTCCCTATATAGTGCCCTATTTGGGCCAGGGTAGGCCGTCATTGTAAATAAGAATTTGTTCTTAACTGACATGCCTCGTTAAATCACGGTTAAATAAATCATTTAAATAGCACCCTATTCCCTAAATAGTGCCCTATTCCCTAAATAGTGCCCTATTCCCTAAATAATGCCCCATTCCTTATATAGCACCCTATTCCATTTACATTTACATTTAAGTCATTTAGCAGACGCTTTATCCAGAGCGACTTACAAATTGGTGCATTCACCTTATGACATCCAGTGGGACAGTCACTTAACAATAGTGCATCTAAAACTTAGGGGGGGTGGGGTGAGAGGGATTACTTAACCTATCCTATTCCCTAAATAGTGCCCTATTCCTGATATAGCACCCTATTCCCTAAATAGTGCCCTATTCCCTAAATAATGCCCTATTCCTTATATAGCACCCTATTCCCTAAATAGTGCCCTATTCCTTATATAGCACCCTATTCCCTAAATAGTGCCCTATTCCTTATATAGCACCCTATTCCCCAAATAGTGCCCTATTCCTTATATAGCACCCTATTCCCTATATAGTGCCATATTCCTTATATAGCACCCTATTCCATATATAGTGCCCTATTCCCTATATAGTGCCGTATTCCCTATATAGGGCTCTATTCCCTATTCCCTATATAGCTCTGGTTAAAAGTAGTGCACTATATAGGTAACAGGGGGCCATTTTGGAGTCAGACAAAGACTTCCTGTACGTTTTTCTCTGCTGTGTTTGTCTTAGCAGGGATGGGAACCTGGCGACCCTCATTTTGAAGGCAGATCCATTTCCACTCAGTCGGGGTCTTAACTTACATGCTGTTCAAACTGGCTCCGCGCTTGCGTCCACCATCGTGTGCATGTTGATTTTGTCTATCCCTCTACCAGACGCGTTTATGACTCGCAGGTTGAAATACCAAAAACCAACTGATAAACAATTATATATATTTGGGGACAGATGGAAAACACGCATGAAACCTTTCACGACATTTAGCGAGCTAGCTGCTGCTAGTTCATTTGTCCTGGGAGATAAACATTTTGAGATTTTATTTACCCTCCTCTTTGTTTCTCTTGATCTTTGTAGACGTTTTGAGTCACACAAAAACCCCAAAATGATGCCTGTTTCTCTTGATCGTTGTAGACGTTTTGAGTCACACAAAAACCCCAAAATGATGCCTGTTTCTCTTGATCGTTGTAGACGTTTTGAGTCACACAAAAACCCCAAAATGATGCCTGTTTCTCTTCTCAGACAATTAATCCACAGATAAAAGAGGAAACATAGTTTGTATTTAGTTTGTTTTCTTTGATGAATCTCTCCTTGTTCAGTCTTCTTCTTCTGTGGATTTTATACGACATTTGGCAACCAACTTTAAGGTACATTACCACCACCAACTGGACTGGAGTGTGAACCTCAGTTCGTCTTTCAATCACCCACGTAGGTATATGCTCCTAAAAACCAATGAGGAGATGGGAGAGGCGGGACTTACAGCGTGTCAAGCGATCTGTTTGGATGAAATTATTTGAATAACATGTATGTGTACATTTATTTTGCAATGCTCGCGTGCTCAACACGGGCAGTTTAGTCAGCATGTTACTGTTCACAGTTAGAAAATGAAAAATAAAAAATAAAAATGTGGTTGTGCCTCAGCAGTTTTTCTCATGTTATGTCAGTCACTGACAGTCACTCAATTAGCTCATGTCAGCTACCATTTTTTAGATTGCTATATTAGTTTATTGGCCAGCTATCTAAACTTGTTATCATTGTGGAATTACTGGCCGGGGGGCCCCCATTGATTTTGTTTGTCAGCCTCACTCAGATACTGTCACACCCTGACCATAGTTTGCTTTGTATGTTTCTGTGTTTTGTTTGGTCAGGGTGTGATCTGAGTGGGCATTCTATGTTGTGTGTCTAGTTTGTCTGTTTCTGTGTTTGGGCCTGATATGGTTCTCAATCAGAGGCAGGTGTTAGTCATTGTCTCTGATTGGGAACCATATTTAGGTAGCCTGTTTGGTGTGGGGTTGTCTCCTGTGTCAGTGTTTGTACCACACGGGACCGTTTCGGGTTTTCACGGTTCTTGGTTTGTAGTTTATTCATGTATTTCGTTATTAAAGAACCATGAATTATAACCAAGCTGCATGTTGGTCCTCCTCTCCTTCCCAGGAAGAAATCCATTACAGATACCATATTACAAACTGCAAACATATATTTTACGAGGCAAGTCAGTTAAGAACAAATTCTTATTTTCGATGACAGCGGGTTCACTGCCTGTTCAGGGGCAGAACGACAGATTTGGCACCTTGTCAGCTCTGGGATTTGAACTTGCAACCTTCCGATTACTAGTCCAACGCTCTAACCACTAGGGTACCCTGCCACCTCTACACTCTACCCACTAGGCTACCTACCACCCCATCTTGCCACCCTATAGCAAAATGTGTAGAATTTCTGGCCTCTCATGCTGAGGGCTTGGACCCACCCTC
>NC_060184.1:80172658-80177658 GCF_021184085.1 Oncorhynchus gorbuscha
TATACCCTATCCCCCATCCCCTATACCCGATCCCCCATCCCCTATCCCCTATCCCCCATCCCCTATACCCTATCCCCCATCCCCTATACCCTATCCCCCATCCCCTATACCCTATCCCCCATCCCCTATACCCTATCCTCTATCCCCCATCCCCTATCCCCCATCCCCTATCCCCTATCCCCCATCCCCTATACCCTATCCCCCATCCCTTATCCCCTATCCCCCATCCGCTATACCCTATCCCCATCCCCTATACCTTATCCCCCATCCCCTATACCCTATCCCCTATCCCCTATCCCCCATCCCCTATACCCTATCCCCCATCCCCTATACCCTATCCCCCATCCCCTATACCCTATCCCCCATCCCCTATACCCTATCCCCCATCCCCTATACCCTATCCCCCATCCGCTATACCCTATCCCCCATCCCCTATACCCTATCCCCCATCCCCTATACCCTATCCCCATCCCCTATACCCTATCCCCCATCCCCTATACCCTATCCCCCATCCCCTATACCCTATCCCCCATCCCCTATACTCTATCCCCCATCCCCTATACCCTATCCCCCATCCCCTATACCCTATCCCCCATCCCCTATACCCTATCCCCCATCCCCTATCCCCTATCCCCCATCCCCTATCCCCTATCCCCCATCCCCTATACCCTATCCCCTATCCCCCATCCCCTATACCCTATCCCCCATCCCCTATACCTTATCCCCCATCCCTATACCCTATCCCCTATCCCCCATCCCCTATACCCTATCCCCCATCCCCTATACCTTATCCCCCATCCCCTATACCCTATCCCCTATCCCCCATCCCCTATACCCTATCCCCCATCCCCTATACCCTATCCCCCATCCTCTATACCCTATCCCCCATCCCCTATACCCTATCCCCCATCCCTAACCCCATCCCCTATCCCCATCCCCTATCCCCTATCCTCCATCCCCTATACCATATCCCCCATCCCTAACCCCATCCCCTTTCCCCATCCCCTATACCCTATCCCCCATCCCCTATACCCTATCCCCATCCCCTATACCCTATCCCCCATCCCTAACCCCATCCCCTATCCCCATCCCCTATCCCCTATCCCCTATCCCTATACCCTATACCCTATCCCATATCCCCTATCCCTATACCCTATACCCTATACCCTATCCCCTATCCCCTATCTCCTAACCCCTATCCCCTATACCTTATCCCCTATCCCCTATCCCCTAACCCCTATACATTATCCCCTATCCCCCTATCCCTATCCCCTATCCCTAACCCCTATCCCCTATCCCCTATACCTTATCCCCTATCTCCTATCCCCTATCTCCTATCCCCTATCCCCTAATCCCTATCCCTATACCTTATCCCCCATCCCCTATCCACTATCCCCTATCCCCTATCCCTAACCCCTATCCCCTATACCTTATCCCCTATCCCTATCCCCTATCCCCATCCCTATCCCCTAACCCCTATCCCCTATACCTTATCCCCTATCCCCTATCCCTAACCCCTATCCCCTATACCTTATCCTCTATCCCCTATCCCCCATCCCCTATCCCCTAACCCCTATCCCCTATCCCCTATACCTTATCCCCTATCCCCTATCCCTAACCCCTATCCCCTATCCCCTAAACCCTATCCCCCCTATCCCTATTATCCCCTATCCCCTATCCCCTATACCTTATCCCCTATCCCCTATCCCTATCCCCTATCCCCTAACCCCTAACCCCTATCCCCTATACCTTATCCCTATCCCCTATCCCTATCCCCTAACCCCTACCCCTATACCTTATCCCCTATCCCCTAACCCCTATCCCTAACCCCTAACCCCTATCCCCTATACCTTATCCCCTATCCCCTATCCCCTATCCCCTATCCCCTAACCCCTAACCCCTATCCCCTATACCTTATCCCCTATCCCTATCCCCGATATCGTATCCCCTATCCCCTATCCCATATCCCTTATCCCCTATCCCTATCCCTTATCCCCTATTCCCTAACCCCTATCCCTATACCTTATCCCTATCTCCTATCCCCTATCTCCTATCCCCTATCCCTAAGCCCTATCCCTAACCCCTATCCCCTATACCTTATCCCCTATCAACCAACCCCTATCCCCTAACCCCTATCCCCTATACCTTATCCCCTATCCCCTATCCCTTATCCCCTATTCCCTAACCCCTATCCCCTATACATTATCCCCTATCTCCTATCCCCTATCTCCTATCCCCTATCCCCTATCCCCTATCCCCTATACCTTTTCCCCTATACCTTTTCCCTATACCTTATCCCTTATCCCCTATCCCCTATCCCCTATCCCCTATCCCCTAACCCCTATCCCCTATCCCCTAACCCCTATCCCCTAACCCCTATCCCCTAACCCCTATCCCCTATCCCCTATCCCCTAACCCCTATCCCCTATCCCCTATCCCCTATCCCCTATCCCGTATCGTGCAGGGCTTTGACTAGGACCTTGCAGTAGGGTGCCATTTGGAACTTAGACAAAGAGGCTAAAGTACATCTTTCACGTCTCAATAAATCTGACTTAGAGATGCTTTACTTGCACCTCAAGGTAGACCCTGGAAGGCCGCGGAGAACAGAGCAGAGCGGCCATAAGATTTAATCCAATTGGCTTCCTGACGTTTTCTCCGTCTGACCAATTGGCCCGAAAACCTTCTTAGCAGATGTAAAGCATCGTAACGTGAAAAGTTATTCATCCCCTCTGCCTCGGCTGGGTCCGCTATAGCTGTCTGTTATATCATCACGTCACATAATGCTTTATGGCTTCCACAGGCAGTAAAGAGGAGAGGAGCTATTTTCTTTTCATTACTTCTCTCGCTTATGGGGGACGAGGGGGGACGAGGGGGACGAGGGGGTGGGGGGAGGCGAGGGGGGGGGGGCTGGCGTAGGAGACTTCATCCAACTCTTCCAACTCTTCATTTTCAATTAAGGGCCCATCCCACCAGCTGGTACATGCATTATAACAGTGGGTCTGTGTGTACAGTGTGCTGCAAAGCATGGACAGCTCCGTTTCACCTACCAGACTGTAAATCTGTATTGTACACGTGTAGGATCTGAATTTGAGCCAGTTCTGCTACAGTAGGAAAATATCCTGGCAGCAACAAGAGATGTGAAACATCATGGTGGACTATAATGAATGGGTATTTTTGTATTGGTTGAATGTGAAAGTGGAAAATACAGACTTTAGAAGCCTTTAAAAATAAAAATAAAAAATCAAATACTGTCACGCGGGACTCGGTGGGTGAGGAGGGAATCAGGTGCAGAGGAAAAGACTGCACGTTAACCCGGCAGGAACAAACAAGCCCACAACACAGGTCGCGGAAATGACCAACCACAACACAGGTCGCGGAAATGACCAACCACAACACAGGTCGCGGAAATGAACAACCACAACACAGGTCACGGAAATGACCAACCACAACACAGGTCACGGAAATGACCAACCACAACACAGGTCACGGAAATGACCACCCACAACACAGGTCGCGGAAATGACCAACCACAACACAGGTCACGGAAATGACCAACCACAACACAGGTCGCGGAAATGACCAACCACAACACAGGTCACGGAAATGACCAACCACAACACAGGTCGCGGAAATGACCAACCACAACACAGGTCGCGGAAATGACCAACCACAACACAGGTCGCGGAAATGACCAACCACAACACAGGTCACGGAAATGACCAACCACAACACAGGTCACGGAAATGACCACCCACAACACAGGTCACGGAAATGACCAACCACAACACAGGTCACGGAAATGACCAACCACAACACTGGTTGCGGAAATGACCAACCACAACACAGGTCACGGAAATGACCACCCACAACACAGGTCACGGAAATGACCAACCACAACACAGGTCACGGAAATGACCAACCACAACACAGGTCACGGAAATGACCAACCACAACACAGGTCGCGGAAATGACCACCCACAACACAGGCCACGGAAATGACCACCCACAACACAGGTCACGGAAATGACCACCCACAACACAGGCCACGGAAATGACCACCCACAACACAGGTCACGGAAATGACCAACCACAACACACGGAAATGTCACAGGTCACGGAAATGACCAACCACAACACAGGTCACGGAAATGACCAACCACAACACAGGTCACGGAAATGACCAACCACAACACAGGTCACGGAAATGACCAACCACAACACAGGTCACGGAAATGACCACCCACAACACAGGTCACGGAAATGACCAACCACAACACAGGTCGCGGAAATGCCCAACCACAACACAGGTCACGGAAATGACCACCTACAACACAGGTCACGGAAATGACCACCTACAACACAGGTCACGGAAATGACCACCCACAACACAGGTCACGGAAATGACCAACCACAACACAGGTCACGGAAATGACCAACCACAACACAGGTCGCGGAAATGCCCACCCACAACACAGGTCACGGAAATGACCACCTACAACACAGGTCACGGAAATGACCACCTACAACACAGGTCACGGAAATGACCACCCACAACACAGGTCACGGAAATGACCAACCACAACACAGGTCACGGAAATGACCAACCACAACACAGGTCGCGGAAATGACCAACCACAACACAGGTCACGGAAATGACCAACCACAACACAGGTCACGGAAATGACCAACCACAACACAGGTCACGGAAATGACCACCCACAACACAGGTCACGGAAATGACCAACCACAACACAGGTCACGGAAATGACCAACCACAACACAGGTCGCGGAAATGCCCACCCACAACACAGGTCACGGAAATGACCACCTACAACACAGGTCACGGAAATGACCACCTACAACACAGGTCACGGAAATGACCACCCACAACACAGGTCACGGAAATGACCAACCACAACACAGGTCACGGAAATGACCAACCACAACACAGGTCGCGGAAATGACCAACCACAACACAGGTCACGGAAATGACCAACCAC
>NC_060184.1:80182658-80190158 GCF_021184085.1 Oncorhynchus gorbuscha
TAAGAAGAGACTTTCTTAGGTCAAAAAACACGAGGAATGGACTTTGGTCTTTGGTCTTTGGTCTGATGAGTCTAAATTTGAGGTATTTGGTTCCAACCGCCGTGTCTTTGTGAGACGCAGAGTAGGTGAGTGGATCATCTCCACATGTGTGGTTCCCACCGTGAAGCATGGAGGAGGAGGTGTTATGATGTGGGGGTGCTTTAGTGGTGACACTGTCAGTGATTTATTTAGAATTCAAGGCATACATAATCAGCATGGCTACCACAGCACTCTGCAGTGATACGTCATCCCATCCGGCTTGTGCTTAGTGGAACTATTATTTGTTTTTCAACAGGACAATGAGCCAACACACCTCCTGGCTGTATAAGGGCTATTTGACCAAGAAGCAGAGTGATGGAGTGTTGCATCAGATGACCTGGTCTACACAATCACCCGACCTCAACCAAATTGAGATGGTTTGGGATGAATTGAACCGTAGAGTGAAGGAAAAGCAGCCAACAAGTGCTCAGCATATGTGGGAACTCCTTCAAAACCAGGTGAAGCTGGTTGAGAGAATGCCAAGAATGTCAAGAGAAAGCAAAGCTGATATCAAGGCAAAGGGTGTTTACTTTGAAGTATATAAAATATAAAATATATTTGGATTTGTTTAACACTTTTTTGGTTACTACATGACTCCATATGTGTTATTTCATAGTTTTGATTTCTTCACTATTATTCTACAATGTAGAAAATAGTAAAACAATAAATGAAAAACCTTGAATGGGTTGGTGTTCTGCAACTGGTACTGTATGTAGATGTAGACATTTCAGTTTTTTTTGCTAAAATGTCTAAAAACCTGTTTTTGTTTTGTCATTACGGGATATTGTGGGTAGAATGATGATAAAACAATATTGAATACATTTTAGAATTTGTATTATTATTATTTTTATATTATTATTATTTATATTGTTATTATTTTTATATTTTTTATATGTTTTATTAAAACACAGTTTATTTGCTCTGGAGACACAGGTGTGTTTACACAGGGACAGTTATGGCAATGTATCACATATATACAGTAGAAGAAAAATATACTATAGTATATACTATACTATATAATATACACCTATAATAATACTGCAGTTCTAAATAATAATATAATATAAATAATATATGCCATTTAGCAGACGCTTTTATCCAAAGCGACTTACAGTCATGTGTGCATACATTCTACGTATGGGTGGTCCCTGGGGATCGAACCCACTACCCTGGCGTTACAAGCACCATGCTCTACCAACTGAGCTACACAGGACCCCAAAGGGAATACTTACATGAAGAAGTGAGATGTTCGCAATCAATTTTTATAAAAGGGGAGATTGTTGTTATGGACCCTTCACATCTTCTCGAGTCATCAACTTATTAGTAGCCAACATACAAATGGCCTCGTAAACACACGCAGGCAAGGGGATTCGGTGCTTAGCTTCTCCCCATGTAGAGCGAACTCAAAAAATGATCTGTAGGCCACCAAACAGTATTGTTTGTTTGTCATTTGCCCTCCTGGTCTCGCCGGTCTGTAATGTAACAACATGTGGAAATGGTCAGAATACACCGTATACATTTTTTGAAAAATGTCTGACAAATTTATTATAATAAATGATTGGTCCTAATTTTGTCTGTTGAATAAAACCTCATCCTATGTTCTTTTTCTTTTTCATATCATTAAAACATCTGTTTATATGTTTCATTTTGGCGAGGATTGATCTCCTAAATCCTATGCTGGTTTGCCTGTGTACTTTGAAAAGGTTTGCTGGGGATGATAGGGGATTGCATATTTTGATGTGATCCTATTTCTTAATTTCCTGCGTTGGCTTCAAGCAAGGTAGACTGGAGTGAGAGGCCAGACATCTCTCTCTCTCTCTCTCTCTCTCTCTCCCTCTCTGCCTCCTTCTCTCTCTCTCTCTGCCTCTCTCTGTCTCTCTCTCTCTCTCTCTCTCTCTCTCTCTCTCTCTCTCTCTCTCTCTCTCTCTCTCTCTCTCTCTCTCTCTCTCTCTCTCTCTCTCTCTCTCTGCCTCCTTCTCTCTCTCTCTCTCTCTCTCTCTCTCTCTCTCTCTCTCTCTCTCTCTCTCTCTCTCTCTCTCTCTCTCTCTCTCTCTCTCTCTCTCTCTCTCTCTCTGCCTCCTCTGCCTCCTTCTCTCTCTGCCTCCTTCTCTCTCTCTCTCTGCCTCTCTCTGTCTCTCTTTCTCTCTCTCTCTCTCTCTCTCTCTCTCTCTCTCTCTCTCTCTCTCTCTCTCTCTCTCTCTCTCTCCCTCTCTCTGCCTCCTTCTCTCTCTGCCTCCTTCTCTCTCTCTCTCTCTCTCTCTCTCTCTCTCTCTCTCTCTCTCTCTCTCTCTCTCTCTCTCTCTCTCTCTCTCTCTCTCTGTCTCTCCCTCTCTCTGCCTCCTTCTCTCTCTGCCTCTCTCTCTCTCTCTCTCTCTCTCTCTCTCTCTCTCTCTCTCTCTCTCTCTCTCTCTCTCTCTCTCTCTGTCTCTCCCTCTCTCTGCCTCCTTCTCTCTCTGCCTCCTTCTCTCTCTCTCTCTGCCTCTCTCTGTCTCTCTTTCTCGTCTCTCTCTCTCTCAAATCAAATCAAATCAAATTTATTTATATAGCCCTGGTCAGCTGATATCTCAAAGTGCTGTACAGAAACCCAGCCTAAAACCCCAAACAGCAAACAATGCAGGTGTAAAAGCACGGTGGCTAGGAAAAACTCCCTAGAAAGGCCAAAACCTAGGAAGAAACCTAAGAGGAACCGGTGTATGATGGGTGGCCAGTCCTCTTCTGGCTGTGCCGGGTAGAGATTATAACAGAACATGACCAAGATGTTCAAATGTTCATAAATGACCAGCATGGTCAAATAATAATAAGGCAGAACAGTTGAAACTGGAGCAGCAGCACAGTCAGGTGGACTGGGGACATGAGGAGCCATCATGTCAGGTAGTCCTGGGCACGGTCCTAGGGCTCAGGTCCTCCAGGTGAGAGAAAGAAAGAGAGAATTGAGAGAGCATATGTGGGGTCCCAGGTCCTCTTCCGGCTGTGCCAGGTGGGAGATTATAACAGAACGTGGCCAAGATGTTCAAATGTTCATAAATGACCAGCATGGTTGAATAATAGTAAGGCAGAACAGTTGAAACTGGAGCAGGAGCATGGCCAGGTGGACTGGGGACAGCAAGGAGTCCTCATGTCAGGTAGTCCTGGGACATGGTCCTGGGCCCAGGCCAGTTGAAACTGGAGCAGCAGCATGGCCAGGTGGACTGGGGACAGCAAGGAGTCATCATGTCAGGTAGTCCTGGGGCATGGTTCTAGGGCTCAGGTCCTCCGAGAGAGAGAAAGAAAGAGAGAAGGAAAATTAGAGGTGCACACTGTAGATTTAACAGGACACCGAATAGGACAGGAGAAGTACTCAGATAAACAAACTGACCCTAGCCCCCCAATTAAACTACTGCAGCATAAATACTGGAGGCTGAGACAGGAGGGGTCAGGAGACACTGTGGCCCCATCCGGGACACCCCGGACAGGGCCAAACAGGAAGGATATAACCCCACCCACTTTGCCAAAGCACAGCCCCCACACCACTAGAGGGAAATCTTCAACCACCAACTTACCATCCTGAGACAAGGTACTGAATTAGCCCACAAAGATCTCCACACGGTACAACCCAAGGGGGGGGGGGGGAACCCAGACAGGCCGACCACAACAGTGAATCAACCCACCCAGGTGAGCTATTATCTGATAGCATGCAACACCCCAAAAGTGTTGAAAAGTGTTTAAAATTAAAAAAGTTGATGATAAACTTTCACAAAACACTTCAAAATACTTTTGTAATCCAACTTTAGGTATTAGTAAACGTTAATAATCTATCAGATTGATCACGGAGCGATGTGTATTCAATAACTCCACGTCTTAAAATCATGGTCGGAAATCTCTCTTCCAAAACATCCTGTCAGAGACCGGAAGAAATGGGCTGTCTCTTGTTCGTTTGACCAAGAAACAAAGCCCAAGCAAATGACAAGACTGGTGACATCGTGTGGAAGCTGTAGGAATTGCAATCTCGGCTCCAGGTAATTTGATTTCCATTCAACAATACATGCAAGTGGCGCATTGATATATTTTCCAATTTTCAGTGATCAGATTTTCCTGCGCTTTTCGATGAAACGCACGTTCTGTTATTGTCACAGCCGTGATTTAACCCATTTTAGAAACGTCAGAGTGTTTTCTATCCACACATACTAATCATATGCATATACTATATTCCTGGCATGAGTAGCAAGACGCTGAAATTCTGCACGATTTTTAACAGAATGTCCGAAAAAGTAGGGGGTAGGATCAACAGGTTAACTCCATAATATCTTTTGAAACATGGTAAACGTTGTTTAGAATCAATCCTCAAGGTGTTTTTCACATATCTCTTCATGATATATCATTCCTGGAAGTCTCCTCTCTGTCTCAATCACATGGATGAATGCGAGCAGCTTGGAGATTACGCAACAATTTCAACAAAGGACACCGGGCGGACACTTGGTAAATGTAGTCTCTTATGGCCAATCTTCCAATGATATGCCTACAAATACGTCACAATGCTGCAGACACCTTGGAGAAACGATAGAAAGGGCAGGCTCATTCCTGGCACTTACACAGCCATATAAGGAGACAATGAAAAACAGAGCCTCAAAAATCCTGATCAAGTTTCATCTTGGTTTCGCGAGAAGCATCAGTTCTGGGGCACTCACAGATAATATCTTTGCAGTTTTGGAAACGTCAGAGTGTTTTCTTTCCAAAGCTGTCAATTATATGCATAGTCGAGCATCTTTTTGTGACAAAATATTGCGCTTAAAACGGGCACGTTTTTTTTTATCCAATAATGACATAGCGCCCCCATAGGTTGAAGAGGTTAAAGACACCTTTGGCCTGTTGAAATCTGGTGAAAATCTCTGAGCGTTTACCTTCCACGCATCACCCAGGAACCTGGTCAGGAGGTGACCCTTAACCCATCACCCAGGAACCTGGTTAGGGAGGTGACCTTAACCCATCACCCAGGAACCTGGTCAGGAGATGACCTTAACCCAACACCCAGGAACCTGGTCAGGAGGTGACCTTAACCCATCACCCAACACCCAGGAACCTGGTCAGGAGGTGACCTTAACCCATCACCCATCACCCAGGAACCTGGTCAGGAGGTGACCTTAACCCATCACCCATCACCCAGGAACCTGGTCAAGAGGTGACCTTAACCCATCACCCAGGAACCTGGTCAGGAGGTGACCTTAACCCATCACCCATCACCCAGGAACCTGGTCAGGAGGTGACCTTAACCCATCACCCAGGAACCTGGATCACTTCACGTAATGGTTATTGTGTCGGGTGGGCAGTTGCTGGACACGGGATCGATTCCCCATCGGGGCTACCCTACCGAATTGCTACAATTGTCTAACAATGTCTAATTGATGGTCAAAGCAGGTGTGCAAATGAAATGTATCTGAAGTAAAAACTCTGTAGCTAACCTGTAGCTAACCCTTCTTATAGCAGTCTATATAAAACTCTGTAGCTAACCTGTAGCTAACCCTTCGTATAGCAGTCTATATAAGATTCTGTAGCTAACCTGTAGCTAACCCTTCTTATAGCAGTCTATATAAAACTCTGTAGCTAACCTGTAGCTAACCCATCTTATAGCAGTCTATATAAAACTCTGTAGCTAACCTGTAGCTAACCCTTCTTATCAAATCAAATCAAATCAAATTTATTTATATAGCCCTTCGTACGTCAGCTGATATCTCAAAGTGCTGTACAGAAACCCAGCCTAAAACCCCAAACAGCAAACAATGCAGGTGTAAAAGCACGGTGGCTAGGAAAAACTCCCTAGAAAGGCCAAAACCTAGGAAGAAACCTAGAGAGGAACCGGGCTATGTGGGGTGGCCAGTCCTCTTCTGGCTGTGCCGGGTAGAGATTATAACAGAACATGACCAAGATGTTCAAATGTTCATAAATGACCAGCATGGTCAAATAATAATAAGGCAGAACAGTTGAAACTGGAGCAGCAGCACAGTCAGGTGGACTGGGGACAGCAAGGAGCCATCATGTCAGGTAGTCCTGGGACACGGTCCTAGGGCTCAGGTCCTTCGAGAGAGAGAAAGAAAGAGAGAATTAAAAGCTATGTGGGGTAACCAGTAACCCTTCGGCTGTGCAGTGGAGATTATAAAAACTCAAGATGTTCAAATGTTCATAAATGACCAGCATGGTTGAATAATAGTAAGGCAGAACAGTTGAAACTGGAGCAGGAGCATGGCTATATAAAACTCTGTAGGTGGACTGGGGACAGCAAGGAGTCCTCATGTCAGGTAGTCCTGGGACATGGTCCTAGGGCCCAGGCCAGTTCAAACTGGAGCAGCAGCATGGCCAGGTGGACTGGGGACCAAGGAGTCATCATGTCAGGTAGTCCTGGGGCATGGTTCTAGGGCTCAGGTCCTCCGAGAGAGAGAAAGAAAGAGAGAAGGAGAGAATTAACACTTAGATTTACACAGGACAGAATAGGACAGGAGAAGTACTCCAGATAAACAAACTGACCCTTGCCCCCGACACATAAACTACTGCAGCATAAATACTGGAGGCTGAGACAGGAGGGGTCAGGAGACACTGTGGCCCCATCCGAGGACACCCCCGGACAGGGCCAAACAGGAAGGATATAACCCCACCCACTTTGCCAAAGCACAGCCCCCACACCACTAGAGGGAAATCTTATAGCAGTCTATATATAACTCTGTAGCTAACCTGTAGCTAACCCTTCTTATAGCAGTCTATATAAAACTCTTTAGCTAACCTGTAGCTAACCCTTCTTATAGCAGTCTATATAAAACTCTGTAGCTAACCTGTAGCTAACCCTTCTTATAGCAGTCTATATAAAACTCTGTAGCTAACCTGTATCTAACCCTTCTTATAGCAGTCTATATAAAACTCTGTAGCTAACCTGTAGCTAACCCTTCTTATAGCAGTCTATATAAAACTCTGTAGCTAACCTGTAGCTAACCCTTCTTATAGCAGTCTATATAAAACTCTGTTGCTAACCTGTAGCTAACCCTTCTTATAGTAGTCTATATAAAACTCTGTAGCTAACCTGTAGCTGACCCTTCTTATAGCAGTCTATATAAAACTCTGTAGCTAACCTGTAGCTAACCCTTCTTATAGCAGTCTATATAAAACTCTGTAGCTAACCTGTAGCTAACCCTTCTTATAGCAGTCTATATAAAACTCTGTAGCTAACCTGTATCTAACCCTTCTTATAGGAGTCTATATAAAACTCTGTAACTTGGTATCTAACCCTTCTTATAACAGTCTATATAAAACTCTGTAACTTGGTATCTAACCCTTCTTATAGCAGTCTATATAAAACTCTGTAACTTGGTAGCTAACCCTTCTTATAGTCTATATAAAACTGCCAGTCTTTACAATCAACTGTCCTGACAAAATATTAGA
Organism: Oncorhynchus gorbuscha; assembly: GCF_021184085.1. Classification (NCBI taxonomy): domain Eukaryota; kingdom Metazoa; phylum Chordata; class Actinopteri; order Salmoniformes; family Salmonidae; genus Oncorhynchus; species Oncorhynchus gorbuscha. The sequence continues at coordinate 80,190,138 of NC_060184.1, forward strand.
AGGATCCGAAATGATATTTGG